>NC_142887.1:13462500-13620000 GCF_051225735.1 Oryctolagus cuniculus
CCAATGTTAGCAGACAAGAGTAGCTATCTTGTCAGAGTAGTTAGCATACCTCTGTTCACTAATCCCAAAGACTTAACCTCAATTCAACCAACAGGAGCACCTAACACAATTCTGAAATGCACTTACTTTTGTACACTGTGTAGCAGGCAAGAGGTCAACAAACACCTTAAGGTCAGTAAAACAACACGGTTTATCTCCAAACTTCTTGAAATACTGGAACATTAATTCTTCTGGGTCACCTAGGAGGGGAGGAAATCACCACATTATTCATAGATTGAAAGAATTTCTGATCTAAGAGAGAGGTTTAATTTGAAAATATTTATTTCAATTAATTTAAAATCTTGCTTGATTGCAGAATGAGAATGATGGCCAGGAAATGGCTTGCCTATTTAAAGTAAACAAATACTTTTAAAAAAGCAGCTGAATCTTATAAAATCAGCTTGCTTATCACTACGGAAATGTGAAGCTTTCATTAAGTTAAAAGTTAAATAGATAACGTTGAATTTCCCAGTGGATGAGAGATCTCTTTGGGGCTGGTGCCGTGGCTCACTTGGCTAATCCTCCACCTGTGGTGCCAGCATCCCATATGGGCACCAGGTTCTAGTCCCAGTTGCTCCTCTTCCACTCCAGCTCTCTGCTGTGGCCTGGGAAGGCAGTGGAGGATGGCCCAAGTGCTTGGGCCCCTGCACCAGCTTGGGAGACTGGGAGGAAACACCTGGCTCCTGGTTTCAGCATAGTTCTGGCCGTAACAGCCATCTGGAGGGTGAACCAACGGAAGAAAGATCTCTCTCTCTCTCTCTGTCTCTCTAACTCTGCCAAATTAAAAAAAAAAAATGAAAAATGAAAAAAATCATTAAAAAAAGAGAGATCTCTCTGCCTCACAAATAAATAAATATTTAAAAAATGTTTTATTTCACATATATAACACATTTTATAGGATACAGCAGTGAAACATACACAGCATAAACTGCTCATACAATTAGCCTTTCCATTTCCTTATATTTGTGTGTGTGTGTGTGTTTTTGGAGCTTATCAGCTCCTAGAAGCAGGGATTTTTTTTTTTTTAAGATTTATTTTATTTATTTGAAATACAAAGTTAAAGAGATAGACAGAGAAAGAGGTCTTCCATCCGCTGGTTCCCAGATGGCTGCAACAGCCAGAGGTATGCCAATCCGAAGCCAGGAACCAGGAGCTTCTTCCGGGTCTCCCACGTGGGTTCAGGGGCCCAAGGACTTGCACCATCTTCTACTGCTTTCCCAGGCCGTAGCAGAAAGCTGGATCAGAGGAGTAACAGCCAGAACTAGATCCAGCGCCCATATGGGATGCCAGTGCTTCAGGCCAGGGCTATATCCCGCTGTGCCACAGCACTGGCCCCAGAAGCAGGGATTTTTAAACTGAAGACTGTAAAATTTTAGGATTTTCTGTCCCAGTTCCTATTCACACTTACCTAAGACAGGCCCATAGCTTCAATCAGAGTCTCATAGGACTCTGTTATCCAAAAAAGAATGAGAATAACTCACTAGTCTAATAAAAACTTTTTGTAGAGACTAGACAAATTCACACATTTTTAAGACAGGGCTTCTAAGTGGAAAGAATAAGAAAAGGGATGAATGAAGCAGCTATCAGGAAGATTCAAACACTTTCACATATAGCTTTAGAAAGAAGCCAATTATGGGGCCAGCACTGTGGCGCAGTAGGTTAAAGCTCCAGCCTGCAGTGCCAACATGCCATTTGGGAGCCGACTGAAGTCCCAGCTGCTCCACGTCTGATCCAGTTTCCTGGTGATGCACCTGGGAAAACAGGAAGATGACTCAAGTCCTTGGGCCCCTGCACTTGTGTGGGAGACCCAGAAGAAGCTCCTGGCTCCCGGCTTTGTTTCAGCTCAGCTCCAGCCATTGCTGCCATTTGGGGAGTGAACCAGTGGATGGAAGACCTCTCACTCTCTGCCTCTACCTCTCTCTGTAACTCTTTCAAATAAATAAAATTAATCTTAAAAAAAAAAGATAATTATTTGGAATCTATTAACAGTGTTTTCCTGAAACTCATGAAAATTTTCTCCTGCAAGTCTGGAACTAGAATAGACTGAAGCTACTGAGGCAATCCAAAGAAAGAAGTCAACATGGAATTCAAAGCTGACTGTGAGGGGTCAGCATTTTGGAGCAGCCACCGCTTGTGACAGAGTCACAGCTGCTCTGCTTATGAAGCAGCTCCCTGATAATGCCTCTGGGAAAGTAGTTAAAGATCCTCCAAGCCCTGGGGCCTACCTTTACTGCTGAATCAGCAAGAGAATCTGACAAGGACTGTGATGGAACAGGGACAGATGCTAGCAGAAACCCAGTCAAACACATGACTGAGGACTTGCTTTTCAAGTGATCCAATCATTAGTAAATATTTTATTGTTATGAAAATGTTTGCGGAGCTGGTGCTGTGGCTCAGTGGGTTAAAGACCCAGCCTACAGCGCAAGCATGGGCACTGGTTTGAATACCGGCTCCACTTCTGATCCAGCTCTTTGCTATGGCCTGGGAAAGAGTGGAAGATGGCCCAAGTCCTTGGACCCCTGCACCCACGTGGGAGACCCAGAAGAAGCTCCTGGCTCTTGGCTTCGGATCAGATCAGCTCTGGCCATTGTGGTCATTTGGGGAGTGAACCAGCAGATGGAAGACTCCCCCTTCTCTCTTTGGCTCTACGTCTCTGTGTAACTCTTTCAAATAAATAAAATACATCTAAAAAAAAAAAAAGAAAGAAAAAGAAAAGAAAAGAAAGAAAGAAAATGTTTGCTTCCTCGACATGCTTGGTCACCATAGGCCCTTGCATGTAGGCATTGAGGGCATCCCTCCAGGGTTCCTAAATATCACACGGTTTCTTACCTAGTTTATACTCATCATTACAACCTTGATTTCGTAAACGCCTAATCAATTCCAGTTTAGCTAGATGTGGTCCTCGGAGATGGCGAGAACTTTTAGATTCTTCCATTATCCTATCTTCTATAAACTTCACAGCTTCTTCTGTGGAATAATGTACTTCTCCTTCTAAGGAGCTGGGTATAAACACATGAAAAGACATTTTATTGCCTCTACTGCCCTTCCCAAAGCCAAACCAAGCTGATTATAAGAAACACATTAAAGAATTTTAAAAAGTTCTTTACCCATTATAAAATAATACAAATGAGAATAAAAGAGAACGCACAGCATATTTAAACAGAGAAGGTGTTATAAAATTACTCCCAGGATAGGCATATGATTATTACAAAATGGCCAACCAGTTCTAACCCTTTCTTTAAAAACAACAGATATTTTGTACATACAAGGGTACTTCAAAATGTTCAAGGAAGACAGAATTAACAGTAAATTTAGGAGCAAGCATTTGCTACAGTAGTTAAGATTCTGCTTGGAACACCCACGTCCCTTATCAGAGTGCCTGGTTTGAGTCCTGGCTCCATTTATGATTCCAGCTTGCTGCTAATACAAACCCTGGGAGGCAGTAGCTGATGGCTCAAGTGTGGTTGGGTACCTGCTACTCATGCAGGAGACCCAGACTGAGTTGCTGGCTCCTGGCATTGGCCTGATCAGCCTCAGCTATTGTGACCATTTGGGAAGTGAACCAGTAGATGGGAAATCTTTCTGCCTTTCAAATACACAAATAAACATTAAACAAGAAGTATCCTCAGTAAAAAAAAAAAAAAAAAAAAAAAAAAAAGAGAGAGAGAGAGAGTTTATCTCTGGAATGGAAGAATAACTAATAAACTACATATTTCTCTACTGGTAAGATTTGTACAATGAACATGTATTTCTTAAAAATAATGGGATATGGGGGTCCAGCGCTGTGGCACAGCACATAAAACTGCCACCTGCAGTGCCAGCGTCCCATATGGGTGCTGGTCAGTGTCCTGGCTGCTCCACTTGCGATCCAGCTCCCTGCTAATGCACCTGGGAAAGGAGTGGAAGACGGCCCAAGTGCTTGGGTCCCTGTAGCCATGTGGGAGATATGGATGGAGTTCCAGTCTCTGCTCCTGGTTTCAACCTGACCCAGCCCTGGCCGTTATGGCCATTTGGGGAATGAACCAGTGGATGAAAGGTATCTCTCTCTCTCTGCCTTTCCTTCTCTGTCTCTCTGACTTCAAAATAAATAAATCTTTAGAAATAATAACAATGGCCGGTGCCGCGGCTCACTAGGCTAATCCTCCGCCTTGTGGCACCGGCACACCAGGTTCTAGTCCCGGTCGGGGCGCCGGATTCTGTCCCGGTTGCCCCTCTTCCAGGCCAGCTCTCTGCTGTGGCCAGGGAGTGCAGTGGAGGATGGCCCAGGTGCTTGGGCCCTGCACCCCATGGGAGACCAGGAAAAGCACCTGACTCCTGGCTCCTGCCATCGGATCAGCGCGGTGCGCCGGCCACGGCAGCCATTGGAGGATGAACCAACGGCAAAGGAAGACCTTTCTCTCTGTCTCTCTCTCTGTCCACTCTGCCTGTCAACAATAAATAAATAAATAAAATAACAATAATAAAGGGATATGGGGCCAGTGTTGTGGAACAGCAAGTTAAGCCTCTGTCAGCAATTCCAGCATCCCACACGAGCACTGATTCTAGTCCTGGCTGCTCTACTTCTGATCCTGCTCTCTGCTAATATCTTGGAAAAGCAGCGGAACATGGCCCAAGTTCTTGGGCCCCTGCACTTACATGGGAGACCCAGATGGGAGTTCCAAGCTCCTGGCTTTGGCCTGGCCCAGCCTGGCCACTGTGGCCATTTGGGGAGTGAACCAGCAGACAGAAGATCTCTCTCTCTGTCTTTCCCTCTCTTTGGTAAGTCTGCCTTTCAAATAAATCTTTAAAAAAAAAAAATGAGAAATGAACCCTTACTGTGAAAGGAATATTATTGAGAAAAAAAAAAAACAGAATTTATGAAGCTCACAAAGGAATCTTTCTGCTACAAGGTAAAAATGTCCCTGTAAATCAGGAAAGAAGACAACTTACTGTTCACCTTCAGCAGGGGGGGTCCAGGCCTCTTCAATGAGTCGAAAGACAGAGTCGAAATAAGTCAGATAGAACTGCCAGTCATCTGAGCTAAAATCAGATGGAATGATGCACACAGGGTTAAATCCAAATTGTGACCAAGCTACCTTAGGAACCATGACATTCAACTTATTTTCTAAGCGACAAGTTCCCACATCTTGAGTGTAGCCCATCCCTGGCTTCCCTCCACTGCCCACCAGAGCAGCACCGCAGAGGCATTGCCAAAGTGAAAACCCTTCAACAGACTACTCTTCCCTTCAACACAATGACCAGGTCTAGAACACTGTCCTCACAAGCACTCCTAAATTTGGAGGGGGTGTCACTGAATAAAGAAAGGAAGCATCTCTCTTTTATGGCAGTATTAAATTCAATGTTATTGATTTACAGTATTCATTTCAAGACCTTACTAATATTCAGTATAATGGTTTAACGAAAATTTTAGAAAACATCCATGACAGTGAGATTTGGCCTAGCAATTAAGACAACTGCCTCTTACACTGGAATACATAGGTTCAATACCTTGCTAGGGCTCTTGACTCCAGCGTCCTGTTAATGAGCATCTGGGAGGCAGCACAATGATGCCTCAAGTAACCGGGTTCCTGCAACCCACTTGGGAGACCTGGATTAAGTTCCTGGATCCTGGCTTCAGCTTTGGCCCATCCCTGGCTGCTGTGGGCATTTGGGGAGGAAACCAGCTCCCTCTCTGTGTCTCACCTCTCTCTGTGTTTAAATCAATCTCTTTATTTATCTGTCTAAATTTCACACTGCCTCTGAAATAAACAAATAAATAAAATCTACCCAATACAACTACAAAAAGAATAACTGTACCTAGAAATTACAGAATACAGACTCAAAAAAATCAACAGCAAGGCTTTAAAGCCTCAGAAACTCGAAGTCTCATAGTACACAAAGAAGTATCTACTCACTTTTTCAGTAAGAGGCGCCGGGAAAGGGCATTACACTCTGGCCACCTGCTCAGCTTCTTGTACATAGCCATGCATTTATTTTCCCGACTCTGAATCTCACTTGTTAATTTCTCTACAATTGAAAGGGATAAAAGTTGGTAAGCCAGTTTCATTTCTCCTAAAAATCCTGAATAAAGTCCAACCACAAGAATGAAAATGTCACATTTTCTTACTCTCTTAGAAAATGGAACCACTTAAGATATAAGCTACTATCTTATTAAAGATTATTTTGCTGGGGCCTGTGTTGTAATACAGCAGGCATCCCATATGAACGCTGGTTCAAGTCCTGACTGGTCCATTTTCGATCTAGCTCCCCGCTAATGTGCTTGGGAAAGCAGTGGAAGGTTGTCCAAGTACCTGGGCCCCTGCCACTCATGTGAGAGACATAGATGCAGTTCTAGTCTCCTCTCCTGGCTTCGACCTGGTCCAGCCACGGCTGTTACGGCCATTTGGGAGTGAACCAGTGGATGGAAGATCTCTCTTTGTGTAACTCTGCCTTTCAAATAAATCTTTAAAAAAAAAAAGAGTTTGCTGAAAAGAAAAAGTATATTTCTTATACTAAATTTTTAAAATTACTTTTTCTATAATACCCCAGGATCTTGAATGTATTAGATTGAAGATCTAGTACACGACGAGATCTACTCGGAAACCACAAATGTGATATAGCAACAGGTAAATTCAGTCCACAGACACAGATTGTGTCTTAAATGTCATTGTGGCCATTTGGGGAGTAAACCAGCGGATGGAAGATTTCCCTCTCTGTCTTTCCCTCTCACTGCTGTAACTCTACCTCTCTAAATAAATAAATAAAAAACCTCCTTTTATACAACCAAATATTTATACTTGTGTTTATGACTGCACATAATATACTGAACAGCACACTGAAACTACTTATAAACAGTCAATCTTCCCACTGAATGTAGGGACATCGTTCTCCTAAGGAAGTCATCAAAGCTGTATAAACATTTAGGAAGCAGAATGAATATGAAATGTTCAAAAATACAAGAATGGGTAAATCAAACTACAAAGTTACCAACCAACAAGGAAGAAGTATTTTTAAGTAATAGAAAACAGCTAAGTTCTTCAACATATCCAGTGTTCTTGCAAATTACTAAGAAAAAGATTAACCAAACATTTAGAAATAAGAATAAGGAAAAGCATCTCAGAGAAAAAAACAGTAATGACTTTAAACAAATGAAAAATATAATTTTCCATAATTAAAAAAATTTAAAAATGTAAGACAATTTATCTGACAGACTGAAAATATAAGAAATTTGAAATAACAGATTGATAATAATGAGTGGTCAATGTGCAAAGAAACAGACTCCCTTACATACCGACTGCAAATACAGCTTATAAGAATACAAACTGGAAGGAAATTTGGAATGCAGTAAACATATCTCTTACAAATGGGCTAGATATCCTTCAAGAACTGGCCAAGTAAACAGTCTACATCTATTACTATGGAACACAGGGCAGCCATGAAAGAAAGAGAGGCGTTGGGCTATATCTGTAAGACATACATTTAAGTTAAAAAAAAGTAAACACTGGGGCCGGCGCCGTGGCTCAATAGGCTAATCCTCCACCTTGCGGCGCTGGCACACCGGGTTCTAGTCCCGGTCGGGGCGCAGGATTCTGTCCCGGTTGCCCCTCTTCCAGGCCAGCTCTCTGCTATGGCCAGGGAGTGCAGTGGAGGATGGCCCAGGTGCTTGGGCCCTGCACCCCATGGGAGACCAGGAAAAGCACCTGGATCCTGGCTCCTGCCATCAGATCAGCGCGGTGCGCCGGCTGCAGCGGCGGCCATTGGAGGGTGAACCAACGGCAAAAGGAAGACCTTTCTCTCTCTGTCTCTCTCTCTCACTGTCCACTCTGCCTGTCAAAAAAAAAAAAAAGGGGGGGGGGGGATATTAAAAAAAAAAAAAGTAAACACTGGGTATATGAGTATGCAGAGCGGGAGTCACAAACTCAGACACATTCATAAACAGAGTACTGTATCTAGAGAAAGTATCCAGAGTAAAAATCTTGACAGCAGGCATTAACACTTCACATTTTGAAGTTTTTCTATTTGATGATAACCAAATAGAACTACTTATGAGCCAGCTACAGTATGTCAGGACAGAGGAGGGGAAGGTACAACTTTAGACCCATGGAACAAGTAACTAGAGGACAGCCTTGAAGGCAGGGCTTAGAGATCTGCAGCACAATGTTTCAAACGCCCTGAATTTTCTAAAATCATGAATTCTTTAAGTAACACCTTAACTATAGTGCCAAATGCCCACCCCTCCATAAATTATTTTCAATTAAAAATATTTTACAACTAAATTTATAACAGAGAAGTCTGGAAGAACATTTAAAAACTATCATGGTTTTTTTTATGTCTTCATATTTTTGAATGAGGATAAATTTCCCATAACACACATTTTTCATGTTTAAATAGCAAAAAATTTTAAGAAAATCTTAAAAATTACCTCCTAATTTCCCTCTAATGACATCCAAGGCTTCCTGGTACTTTCCCAATCGTTCCAGGATCATATAATACAGTTCAACCTTACAGAAAAAAAAATTGCAACCATTGAAACTCTTCAATAATAAAAAGATAGTCCTTTACACAGTTGCAGAAAGTTACTTAATAGAAAGAGCAGTGTCTTCAAATGAGATGCAACTGAGAGGAAGAATCAGACAACAGTATCTCCTCCATTTATACATATTTCAGCCCAGAGTACTTGCTGGAAACAGTGTTCATTATGTCTAAGCTGAAGGCTTCCAAAGTGTCAGTGTCACACTCACAGAAAGGCCAGGGTGAGGAGTCAGGTACTGAAACGGACTAAATCAATAGCTCATGATATTATAACGTAATATTGTACTAGCACTATCAAAATCATGAAAATACAAAAGTAGGAATTAAATTACTCACTTCAGCCTCGGCTTCTATCTTGTCCTCTTTCACCATTTTTTCTACCATTCTCTCAGCAAGAGGCAGAAACATTGTTTTTGAGAGGTTTTCATCCTGTGCTGATATAGACTAGAGGAAGAAAAGTAAATGTTTCATTCTAACTTCTTCCCCGCTGCTCTATTTACAGTAACTGTAGACCCTCATCATGACTCTGGCACATAATTATCCATCTACTGTGTCCAGTATCCGAGCAGAAGGCTCATCATCCTGTGCAGTCTTGAAATACTTAGCTTCCACAACTTAATTTACTTTTAAAATGGGTTATTTATTCATTTTTCTATAAATACACAAAGAAATATGCCTATACTGCTTATTACATATATCATACATTAATTTTAATTACCAATTTAAGGTAACTGTAGTTAGTAGTAAATTATATAAGCAGAAAAAACTGGGAGCAGACACTGGGGCAGAGTCAAGCTGCTGCTTAAGACACTCACATCCCGTACCAGCAATGATTTGGATTCTGGCTACTCCACTTCCAATCCAGCTACCTGTTAAGGTGCCTGGGAAGGCAGTGGATCACGGCTCAAATACTCAAGTCCCTGACATCCTTGTGGGCGACCCACATGAATTTCCTGGTTCCTGACTCTGGCTTGGCCTAGCCCTAGATGGAGAGGGCTTCTGGGGTGTGAAACAGAGGAGAGAAGACAGCTCTCTCTCCCTCTCTCTCTCTGTAACTCCACCTTTCAAATAAATCTTTAAAAAGAGAGAGAGAGAGAGAGAACTGGCAGTTCTCTTCATTTAATATGAAAACATCTCAAAAAGAGATCTGAAACGCTTTCCTTTTCCAACACTTGATGACCCATAACCTTTATATAAGTTTTAACCGCCAGAGATCCTGCTAAGAACTAACTTAAGCCTTGTAAACAACCTTTCAAGGTATATATGCTTATTTTATAGACAATAGTACTGAGGCTAAGAGATTACTCCAACAGCTCTAAGACATTGGTAAAACCACATGTTCTTAATCACATTGACCTCCTTCCTCCCCAACCTCTCCTACACAGAATCTCATTCTGGTTCTGGCAGATAAGCATCTCCATTCACAAAAGAGCAAACCGGCTCAGAAAGGGGAAGTGATGAAAACATAACCACGCCAGTCATTGTTCATTAGCCAACAAAACTTTCTTAAAGCCAGACCTCAAGTTCGTCTTTATTATATCAGGCACTTCGAGGCTCATACTTGAGCACGTATCTCAGCACTGGATCTAAGATTCAGAGTAAACAGTCCATGCTGCACACAAATAAGCAGATGAACAAACACATAAAAATAATCCCCAACTAAAAAGTCAACTAACAATATATTAAGTCCCTCTAATGACACATGCTGCAACACATTCACATTACCCAAGATGTTCAGAAGATACACGAAGGACAATGATCACATACAAAAGTAAAAACAAATCTCAATCCCATTCTGAATGCCATACTCACTTGCATAATTAAGCTCATCACAGACCAAAAGTAGTAAGGGTTTTTGGGGACAATCTTATACAGAGCCATGCCAGCCTGAAAGACAGAGGGCCATAAATACTTGATTTAGAAAACATCATGGCAAATACAATCAATGATTTAGACATGTGGCAAGAACTTTCTCAGAACAGCAACACATTCACATATCCCAGTCAGCCTAACTGCCTGATGACTAAAAGAGCTGATCACAAAGGTGAATCTCACAACATCATGTGTGACACTTCACCTCCTGAACAAGCGCTTTTCAGAATTAAAGACCAATATTTCTAGAACACACTACAATCCAATATAGCTCTGGTGGACTATCAAGTAAACAAAAATGTTGGCTTACAAATGCATATCAATAGACAAATGTTACTGAATGCATCTCGCTAACCAGTTATAGTAAAACAAAGAAAACCCAACAATATATTTAAAGTTCATAATCAGAAAAAATCACTATGACATAATTCAAACAATAATTCTTAGGTTTGGAAAATAATCAGGTTCTTTTATGATATCATTACTCAGAACTAAACCCTTTCATTATAAAACATATAATATGCAAATACTTAAAAGTAGGAATGCAGCAAAAAGAAGTAAAGTAGACGTATTTGAGAATAACTGATAATCTGTTTGTAACTAGCCAACTACTAATTGATGCTAAGAATCCATCAGCTAATAATCAGTTACTGTTTTATGTTTTTTTAAAATCTATCATCAATTGATTTCTAAAATTACACAGAGCCCCAATGAAGCAGAATAACTATCTACCCCTTCCAAGGACACTTAAAACCTAGGGATAGAAACAAGACACATACACAAATAACTAAGACATACTTGACAATAACAACAAATGCCCTACACAAAAATCCATGCTAGTTTTTTTCCAAGGAAGATGGGGTTGTTTATTTCCTTTCATTAAGGGAAAGTCAGGAGTGGAAATTTATCACTAAAGCTTTCCAAAGTAGCAACCTCTCTGGTGGACCTTGAAGGCCCTGGGCACAGACGGGTGTAAGGATAAGTATGCGGGGCCAGCACTGTGGCACAGCGGGTAAAGCCTCCGCCTGCAGTGCCGGCATCCCATATGGGTGTCTGTTCTAGTCCCGGCTGCTCCACTTCTGATCCAGCTCTCTGCTGTGGCCTGGGAAAGCAGTAGAAGATAGTCCAAGTCCTTGGGTCCCTGCACCTGTGTGGGAGACCCGGAGAAGGCTCCTGGCTCCTTGCTTTGAATTGGCACAGCTCCAGCAGTTGCGGCCAACTGGGGAGTGAACCAGCAGATGAAAGACCTCTCTTTCTCTCTGCCTCTCCTTCTCTCTCTGTGTAACTCTTTCAAGTAAATAAATAAATCTTTTTAAAAGAAAAAAGGATAAGTGTACAACTGCAAATATTTGGGGGTTGATTGCGCAAGTCAGTCAATCAACCGTAAGCAGGGAAAAATGAGTCTGAGGGGCTGGCGTGTGGATCTGTGGGTAAATCTACCACCTGCAATGCCGGCATCCCACTTCCAATGCAGCTCCCTGCTAATGCACCCGGGAAAGCAGCAGAAAATGGCCCAAATAGCCACTAGGAGACACAGAGGGAGCTCCTGGCTCCTGGCTTCAGTCTGGCCCAGCCCTGGCTGTTGCAGCCATCTGGGGAGAGAACCAGCAGATGGAAGATCTCTCTGTCACTCTGCCTTTCAAATAATTTTTTTTAAAAAAAAAGAAGAGTAAGAGGGGAAGGGTTTGGACATAGTAAAGTATCCTATAGAAGTCTCTAAGTAGACATCTGTACCCTCCCAGGAAGAGTATTTTCACAGCACTGTTAAGAGGTGGAGACAAGGTGCTACCCCAGGCTGCGGCAGATCAAATAGAAGCGAGACGTGAAAGCACCTGGAGGTGCAACCAAGAAGATCTGGAGACAAGACAGACATGCACAGGAACAGGGTCCCTGGGGTCTGTAACTAGGCAGCTGGAATCCTTGCAACCCTGTAATTTAACCTTGTGTCTATAACTGTGGGCTTAATATGTGTTTCCCAGGTTGCACCAGTGCCTCATTTGGGACCAGAACACATTCTAAGACCTCCACCCCACATGTATATCCAATTAAGGTACCACCCATAACTCAAAAAAAGGCTAGGAGTAGGAGCGAGGTCTCTTTTCACCATAGATTGTGCTTGGAGGTACTGTTCTCTCTTTTCTCTCTTTCATGGACAACCCTCTGGCCCACTCATGAGTATTTATCTGTGCGGAGTGGGCCACACTCACAGGTCAATGTATATTTGTTCCCTCTCTGTTAAATAAATCCTCTTCTCACTTGTGCAATAGATAATAGACAGACAGACAGATAAATGCCACTGCTTTGAATTCTTATTTCTGTGGGGCAAGGACCTGGAATAAAATTAAGATGCACAGGCCTGTATCATCCACATCTCTAATACCGGGTACAAATACTCTGGAGGTAAGTTAGAAAAATCAATTTATTTGACAATTTCAGAAAACATTTTTATATCATGCAAAGATTTTTAAAAAGAGCATTAAGGGCAGGTGTTTGGCCTAGCAGTTAAGATACCACCAGGGACACCGCCATCCCATATCAGAGTGCCTACATTCAAACCTTGGCTCTGCCTCCAATTCTAGCTTCCTACTAGTGCACACCCTGGGAAGGCCCCAAGTGATGGCTTGAGTACTTGGATCTCTGCCTCCCAAGTGAGAAATGGATTGGGTTCCTAGCTCCCAGCTCCTGTCCCCAGATGTTGGGAGCCATTAGGAGAGTAAAGTGGCAAATGAGAAACCCCTTTCTGAGTATCTCTACCTCTGGCATTCAAATAAAAATGAACATAAATTGATATTACAGACTTATATGTATATGCTAGTGTTACAAATTTTAAGAAAAATATCCATCTTACATTGAAGTATAAATTGCAATCTCTTGAACACTTTTCCAGAGATTATCAGCAAATAAATCAATTAATAATTTAAAAAAAATCACATTTGAACCAAGAAAAAAAAAGCACTCCCAATCTGATAGCTTGCATAAGGAAATATAAAGAAAGGGGGCAAACATTCAGCTCGGTGGTTAAATTGTCCCTTGGGACATCTACATCCCATACTGAAGGGCCTAGGTTGGAGTCCTGCTCACGGACCCTGGGAGGCAGCAGGTGATGGCCCAAGTAGTTGAGGCCCTGACAGCCATGAGGGAGATCTGGACTGAGTCCCAGGCTACTGACCTTGGGCTGGTTCAGCCTCTTAAGTTGCAGACATTTGAGGAATGAACCAATGATGTAAGATCTCTATCAGCTAATAATTTTCTGTAAAAGGTTGACTTTATGAGGAGAGAAGTTTTGGTATAGTATCTTCTATCCTGCCTGAATTATCTATTGTTGGAATCTAAGTATAGGATAAAACAAAATCCAAAATAAGAAAGCTTTGTATTCAGGAGCCATTATACTCACAAAGCATTTAATACTAGCATGACATCATAACAAGTTTCACTTCTCTGGGAATGTCAGCTTGCCCCATATCCTAGTCCAAACATGTGTCCAAATGAGGCTCCTTAACATGTATATTAAGAACTCTGAACATAAAACAACTGGCAAAGAAGCTGCTTCAGGAAAAAAAAAAAAAAAAGGCATCACAGGAGACATTTTTCTCTTGACAGGTTTAAAAATCTCAGCAGGGGCTGGTGCTGTGGTGCAGTGGGTTAACACCCTGGAATGAAGCACTGGCATCAGCCGGAGACCCGGCTGCCCCACTTCCGATCCAGCTCTCTGCTATGGCCTGGTAAAGCAGTAGAAGATGGCCCAAGTCCTTAGGCCCCTGCACCTGCATGGGAGACCTGGAAGAAGCTCCTGGATCCTGGCTTCAGCTCCAGCCGTTGCGGCCAACTGAAGAGTGAACCATCGGATGGAAGACTTCTCTCTCTCTCTCTCTCTGGGTAACTCTGACTTTCAAATAAATAAATTAATCTTTTTTTTTTTTTTTTTTTGACAGGCAGAGTGGACAGTGAGAGAGAGACAGAGAGAGAAAGGTCTTCCTTTTGCCGTTGGTTCACCCTCCAATGGCCGCCGCTGCAGCCGGCGCACCGCGCTGATCCTGGCAGGAGCCAGGAGCCAGGTGCTTTTCCTGGTCTCCCATGGGGTGCAGGGCCCAAGCACCTGGGCCATCCTCCACTGCACTCCCTGGCCATAGCAGAGAGCTGGCCTGGAAGAGGGGCGCCCGGGACAGAATCCGGCGCCCCAACCGGGACTAGAACCCGGTGTGCCGGCGCCGCAAGGTGGAGGATTAGCCTATTGAGCCACGGCGCCGGCTATAAATTAATCTTTAAAAAAATCTTAGCAGGCTATAGGGCAGGTGATATTGTACAGGGTTAATCCAAACTGCTGCTTGGGTCATCTATCGCTTATAAAAAAGCTGGTTAGAGTTCTGGCTCCTCTGCTTCTGCTAATACATCCTGGGAAACAGCAGGTGAGGCCTCAGCGCATGGATCCTTGTCACTCACAGGGGAGACAGGGATGAAATTCCAGGCTCCTGGCTTTGGCCTGGTCCAGTCGCAGCTGTTGTAAGCACTTGTGGGCTGAACCAGCAGAGAAAAGATCAAAAGGTATCTCCCTCTGTCTCTCTTTCTCCCTCTCCCTTTGTCACTATGCATTTCAGGCAGTTAAAAATAAACATTGAAAAAGACAAAATCTCAGCAGGCTATAAAGAATTAAATTGACAAATCAGTTGCAAACTTTAAAGTTACTCATTCAACAGTCTATACTTTTTGGCCCTGGGATTTCTGTCCATTTTCTGATAATGTAACAACAATCTGATGAAGTGGGACAATGTGAAGCAATTTACTACAACCAAACAAAATACACCATCAGGCCACACACACAAAAAAAGAACAATCAACTTTTTCCCAAATAAAACATTTAAAGAACTTCAATAATAGCTCAATTTAAACACGTAAGGATAATTAACTGACTGAGCTCCACATACAAAAACATTAATTCAACTCTCCACACACACCCCATCCCTCCGTAGTTACATCTCATTAAAGAGACTTTTACCTCTAGCAGTAAACATGGTCCCACAGGTTTGGGGATCGAGTTACCTGTTGCATTTTCTTGTATTCACCCACTCTGGCATAGGCCATGAAGAGGTGGGAGTGATACTCCTCACTATTGGGAACTTTCTTCACGGCTGCCTCATAAAGTTTTGTAACTAACTCCGCTGAGATAAAAAGAAATAAGATTTAAGTTACACTTCAGTTATCAAGGAAAATCCTAACAGCATTTAAGTTTTTTCTTATCTGAGGAAAACAGATGTCTCTGATTAACGAGGAAGAAGAAAATATTTGCTATGCTTCATCTGGTCACTCTTCTCTTGGGTGTGGTGTGGTGTGGTGTGGTGTGGTGTGGTGTGGTGTGGTGTGGTGTGTGTGGTGTGTGGTGTGGTGTGTGGTGTGGTGTGTGGTGTGGTGTGTGGTGTGGTGTGGTGTGGTATGTGGTGTGGTATGTGGTGTGGTGTGTGGTGTGGTGTGGTGTGGTGCGGTGTGGTGTGGTGCAGGGTGGTGCGGGGTGGTATGGGGTGGTGCGGGGTGGTATGTGGTATGTGGTGTGGTGCGGGGTGGTATGTGGTGTGGTGTGGTGTGTGGTGTGGTGTGGTGTGGTGTGGTGTGGTGCAGGGTGGTGTGGTGCAGGGTGGTGCGGGGTGGTATGGGGTGGTGCGGGGTGGTATGTGGTGCACATGCAGCCTGAGCTAGGTCAGGTTTCCTCATCACATTTACAACAATCTCCAGGAGCTGGTCTCTTTCTCCTTAACTTGTCACAGTGATTTATCATCTAGCCAATCAAAATATTTGTAGTTCCACACCAGGTTCCCTGTGCTATACCCTCTCTATGCCTTTACACCTTTCCTCTTTTCTACTGAGTGATCATCACCAAAGACGTAGTTCAAATTAAATCCTCTAGATAAGACTTTCCTTAAACACCATCTCTGCTCCACCCAAATTTGATCACTGCCTCCTTCTGTCATCTTAGAATCTCATAAATCTCAGGCCGGCGCCGTGGCTCAATAGGCTAATCCTCCACCTTGCGGCGCCGGCACACCGGGTTCTAGTCCCGGTCGGGGCGCCGGATTCTGTCCCGGTTGCCCCTCTTCCAGGCCAGCTCTCTGCTATGGCCAGGGAGTGCAGTGGAGGATGGCCCAGGTGCTTGGGCCCTGCACCCCATGGGAGACCAGGAAAAGCACCTGGATCCTGGCTCCTGCCATCGGATCAGCGCGGTGCGCCGGCTGCAGCGGCGGCCATTGGAGGGTGAACCAACGGCAAAGGAAGACCTTTCTCTCTCTGTCTCTCTCTCACTGTCCACTCTGCCTGTCAAAAAATTAAAAAAAAAAAAAAAAAAAATCTCATAAATCTCTTGTAGCACTTAACATGGTATGCTGCCTAGTGATCTAATTCCCCTTATAAACTATCAGTAACATGAGGGCAGAGAGAGAATCTTTCATGTTTGATTCGAAGATACTTGTCACAGAGAAATATTCAACCAATATTTGTAGAGTAACTTTTAAAACACCAGGGGTGGGGGCCAGTCAGTGGTGCAGAGTATGGTGCCAACATCCTATATGGGCACCAACTGGAGTACCAGCTGCTCCACCATTTATTTACTTATTTATTTTTTTGCATTGTATCTATTTATTTGAGAGGTAGAGTTACAGAGAGAGGGAGAGACAGAGAAAGGTCTTCCACCTGCTGGTTTAATCGCTAAGTGGCTGCAACACTGAGCCAATCTGAAGCCAGGAGGCAGGATCTTCTTCCAGGTCTCCCACACAGATGCAGGGGCCCAAGCAGTTGGGCCATCTTCTACTGCTTTTCCAGGCCATAGCAGAGAGCTGGATCAGAAGAGGAACAGCAGGGACCTGAACTGGTGCCCATATGGGATTCCAGCACCATAGGCAGAGGCTTAGCCCGCTACACCACAGCACCAGCCCTACCCCACTTCTGATCCAGCTTCCTGCTAATGTGCCTGGGAAAGTAGTGGAGAATGGCCCAAGTCCTTGAGCCCCTGCACCCTCATGGGAGACCTGGTTGAAGCTCCTGGCTCCTGGCTTTGGCCTGGCCCAGCCCCAATCCTTGAAGCCACTGAAGGATAAACTAGAAGATGGAAGATTTCTGTCTCTCCTCTCTCTAAGTCTGCCTTTCAAATAAATAAATATATTTTAAAAAATCACTAGGGGAGAATCCATATCTCTAAATCAACATCACCCCTAAATGATCAAATCAAAAAAACTTTTTTTGTAGAGAATTAAAAACAGGGGCTGGTGCTGTGGCATAGCAGATAAAGCCACCATCTGCAGTGCTGGCATCCCATATGGGTGCCAATTTGAGTCCCAGCTATTCCACTTCCGATCCAGCTCTCTGCTATGGCCTGGGAAAGCAGTGGAAGATGGCCCAAATCCTTGGGCCCCTGCATCCGCGTGGGCCCAGGTCTCTGCGTGGGAGACCTGGAAGAAGCTCCTGGCTCCTGGCTTTGGATCTGTGCAGCTCCAGCTGTTGCGGCCAATTGGGGAGTGAACCAACAGATGAAAGACCTCTCTCTCTCTCTCTCTCTCTCTGCCTCTTCTTCTCTGTGTGACTCTGCCTTTCAAATAAATAAATAAATCTAAAAGAATTAAAAACAAAGTTGAACTAGAAAATGACATTCTGCCTACTACACTGGCAAAACTTTTAAAGGTGATGAATACCAAGTGTTGACAAGGATGTGAGACAGCTAGAAATGCCAGTCCATTCAGAAAACAAGTTGGAAAAAAAACTAAACAAATTGACATTATCTTTACCCTTAAGCTAAATACAAACTTACCGTATATCCCAACAATTACATTCTTAAATTGTGGTATGGTCACCCAATAAAATTTTTTTGAATGGTCTATAGTAACTAGACTATTAGATGAAAAATTCAAGTCATAGAATACCTACAGTACAAATCCATGTATATAAAGTTCAAAATCAAGCGGCTGGCACTGTGGCTTAATGGTAAAGACCACCAGCTGGGGCACCAGCATTCCATATGGGCAGGTCTCATGTCCTGGCTGCTCCTCTTCCCATCGAGCTCTCCGCTACCACTGGGAAAGCAGTAGAAGATAGCCCAAGTGCTTGGGCCCCTGCACCCACATCGGAGACCCAGAAGAAGCTCTTGGCTCCTGGACGGCTCAGCTCCAGCCATTGTGGCGATTTGGGGAGTGAACCAGTGGATGGAGGACACCTCTCCCTCTATCTCAGCCTCTGCCTCTCAGCAACTCTGCCTTTCAAATAAATAAATAAATCTCTAAAAAACTTAAGCAAAACTACTAATGCATTATTTAGAAAAATAAATGTATTTAAGGACTTAAAGAAAAGCAAGAGAATAATAAACATTCAGGGTGGCAAGTAACTGTTGGGGACAAAAAAGAGAAACTGAGAATTACAAACAACAGATACAGGAAGTCTTCCTAATACTGATAATGCCCTATCTTTAAATTAGGTGGCTGGCTCATGTGTGCTATTATACATCAAATTTACTAGTGCGTTATATAAAATATATTTTTAAAATATTAATTATAGAAAGTATTATTTCATGATATAATATTTAAGAAATCAGTGAAAATTTTATTTAAAGCAGCAGCAAGGAAATGTCTGGCCCACAGGGTATCTAAGATCTACAAAATCATTTGGCCTGGCCCTGTCAAGACAACTGAAGGTGGGACTCAAAATTCAAAGAATCTACTAGCGGGTTCATTTTTAAGTTGGTAACTATATGGCCCACGAATGCTGTTATCAATCCCCAAATGGCCTTTGAAGGATAAAAGGTTCTCCACTCTGAAACAACTTGCGTGCAAATGAAATGATGGACTGTCTAGCATACACTCTGAAACCATCTGGCAGGGGGAAGGGCACAGACAAAATAAAACTGGCCATGTGTTAATAAGTGCTGACGGTGGGTAACTGGTACACAGGGTTATCTATCCTCTTTCTGTCTACATCTGAAATTTCCCATGTTAAAAAAAATAAGCCTTCCATTTAACAAATCAAAATGTCACAAATGACCTCACTTTAACCCCTTATTCCAATCCAAGAATCCTAATAAACTATCCTCCCTGCCTACAGATGTCACAAACCATGATCAGTGCACCACGCTCTTACCATCCACTGAAACCATGAGTGACAAATAAATCAGATAAAGCCACAACAGGGAACACAATCAAAAACATCCAAAATCCTAAGCTCTGGTATATAAACAATGAGATAAAGAAGCAAACGTACGTCGGTGCATCTCTCGGTAAAGGATAGTCAGAGCCTGCAGTGAGTTGTCGTCTGTAGGTTCAAGGGCTGCCACTTCCTGTGCCAAAGTGAAGGCTTCCTCTTGTTTTCCAGTTCTCTGCAAGCCAATCGCCTTTAAAACCTGACAGAAAAGAAAGAAAATTCAAGTCCTTTTTTTTTTTTTAAAGTTTTATTTAGTTGAAAGGCAGAATGAGTGAGGGAGAAAGGGAGAGAGGGGGAGAGGGAAGAGAGGAGAAAGAGAAAGAGAGAGAGAAGATCTCCCATCAACTGGTTCATTCCCCAAATGGCCACAACAGGCAGGTCTGGGTCAGGCTGAAGCCAAGAGCCTGGAACTCCATCTGGGTCTCCCACATAGGAGAAAGCAGGGCAGCTAGGACTCGAATTGGCGCTCATGGGATGCTGCTGTCACAGTCGACAGATTAACCCGCTGTGCCACAGTGCGGATGAAAACTCAGTTTTTAAAAGGAAATAAGAAAGTCAATCTGAAAGCAAAAATTTTAAGAAATGCCTGGTTACTGATGAAACAAACCTAGTTTTACTGAAAATATCAACAAATCAAGATTCCTTCCTATTTCTGTCATATTAAGAGTGTTCGATATTGCTTAAAAGAACTCTGTGGTGGTTGGCGCTGTGGTATAACACGTAAAGCCTCTGCCTGCAGTGCCAGCTGGAGTCCTGGCTGCTCCACTTTTTAAAGATTTATTTTATTTATTTGAAAGACAGAGTTATAGAGAGAGAGGCAGAGAGAGAGAGAGAGAGGTCTTCCATCCTCTGGTTCACTCCTCAGATGGCTGCAACAGCTGGAGCTGCGCCAATCCAAAGCCAGAGCTTCTTCTGGGTCTCCCACGTGGGGCGCAGGGACCCAAGGACTTGGGCCATCTTCTACTGCTTTCCCAGGCCATAGCAGAGAGCTGGATCAAAAGAGGAGCAGCTGGGACTAGAACCGGTACCCATATGGGATGCCTGTGTTTCAGGCCAGGGCTTTAAGCCACTGCGCCACTACTCCAGTCCTTGGCTGCTCCCAGCTCCCTGCTAATGCACCTGGGAAAACAGCAGAAGGTGGTCCAAGCACTTGGGCCTTTGCACCCACCTGGGAGAACTGGACAAAGCTCCTAGCTCCTGGCTTCAGCCTAGCTCCACCCTGGCCGTTGCAGCCACTTAGGGAGCAAACCAGCAGATGGAAGCTCCCTCTCTTTCCCTGCCTCTACTTTTCTCTCTGTAACTCTGCCTTTCAAGTAAATAATTTTTAAAAAACAAAAAAGAACCATGCAAAAACAAAATAATTAAATCAGATGAGCAATATCCAAAGAAACAATAGCTAGCTTTTAATCAAATCCTACTGGAGGCAGATAGTCAAATCAGGAAAACAAAAAACAGCTGCTACAGAGAGGAAGCATCTTTTCCCTTTAAGGCAAATTACAAATACAACCCAAACATATGTACACCAGGGCAAATACTTACCTTAGCACAATGAAGATCTTTATGTTTCTTCAACAGTTTATCTGCTTGCTGAATTGCCATTTTATTATTACCATTATCAAGATAATCTGTGAAAAAAGAAAGTATGACAATTACTTCAACAAAAAGTATGAAAAATGCACACCTGATATCAGACATTTCAGAAAGTATTTTAAAAATATCAAGGGGGCGGGCCGGCACCACGGCTCACTAGGCTAATCCTCTGCCTAGCGGCGCCGGCATACCGGGTTCTAGTCCCGGTCGTTGGCACCGGATTCTGTCCCGGTTGCCCCTCTTCCAGCCAGCCCTCTGCTGTGGCCCGGGAGTGCAGTGGAGGATGGCCCAGGTGCTTGGGCCCTGCACCCATGGGAGACCAGGAAAAGCACCTGGATCCTGGCTCCTGCCATTGGATCAGCGCGGTGCGCCAGCCACATCGCGCTGGCCGCGGCGGCCATTGGAGGGTGAACCAACGGCAAAGGAAGACCTTTCTCTCTGTCTCTCTCTCTCTCACTGTCCACTCTGCCTGTCAAAAAAAAAAAAAAATATATCAAGGGGGCAGACACTTGGTGTGGCAATTAAGACCCTGCTTGGGGGCCGGCGCTGTGGCGAAGCAGGTTAAAGCCAGGGCCTGAAGCGCCGGCATCCCATATGGGCGCCAGTTCTAGTCCCGGCTGCTCCTCTTCTGATCCAGCTCTCTGCTATGGCCTGGGAAAGCAGTGGAAGATGGCCCAATCCTTAGGTCCCTGCACCCGTGTGGAAGACCCGGAAGAAGTGCCTGGCTCCTGGCTTCGGATTGGCGCAGCTCTGGCTGTTGCGGCCATCTGGGGAGTGAACCAGTGGATGGAAGACCTCTCTCTCTCTCTCTCTCTCTGTAACTCTGTCTTTCAAATAAATAAAATAAATCTTTAAAAAGAAAGATCCTGCTCGGGACACCCATGTCATATATCAGACTCCCTAGTCGAGCCCTGGCTCCCCTTCTGATTCCAGCTTCCTGCTCACACACACCCTGGGAAGCAACAAGTGATTCCTGCCACCCACAGAAGAGACTCAGAGTTCAGCTCCTGGCTTTGGCCTGGCCCAGCCCTGGCTGTTTCAGGCACATCAGGAGTAATCCAGCAGAAGGAAGACTGGAGATAACCGTCTTTCTTTCAGTTAAACAAATGAAAAACAGAAGCAGGTTTTAACTCTGAAAAGCTAAGATAGTTCAGAATAAAATCTTTTATCACTTATAATTCTAATTCTTTACATTACAGTCATCTCTCATCCAAAAGCAATATAGTCAGATTATATTAACTGTCAATGAAGATTCAGGATTTTATGTATTTAGATGATTATACTATTTTTATCTATGGGCAATGAATAGCTTTAGTCACCAAAATGTTAAAAAAATCAAAATAATATTCAATCTTCAACTCTTCCAAGTGAATAGGTTTCCTTCAATAAAATGTCTGCCACAGAGTTAAGTATAACTCACTAAAGGAGAAAATAAGAGAAATATTTACTGGTAAGATTGGCTGGGTGGGGCAGGCTGCTGCTTGGAACACCCACATTCCAGATTGGAGCAACAGTTCAAGTCCTGACTACTCCACTTCCGTCCAGTTTCCTGCTCATGCACTGGGGAAGGAAGTAGACAGCAGTTTGGGTACCTGAGCCCCGGCCACCTACCTAAGAGACCAGGTTGCAGTCTTGGCTCTGGGCTTCAGCCTGTCCCCGCTCTGGATACAGTGGGCATTTGAGGAGTGAAACACTAGATAAAAGTACTCGCTGGCCAGCGCCATGGCTCAATAGGTTAATCCTCCGCCTGCGGCACTGGCACACCGGGTTCTAGTCCCGGTCGGGGCGCTAGATTCTGTCTGGTTGCCCCTCTTCCAGGCCAGCTCTCTGCTGTGGCCAGGGAGTGCAGTGGAGGATGGCCCAGGTGCTTGGGCCCTGCACCCCATGGGAGACCAGGATAAGCACCTGGCTCCTGCCTTCGGATCCGCGCAGTGCGTCGGCCACAGCAGCCATTGGAGGGTGAACCAACGGCAAAGGAAGACCTCTCTCTCTGTCTTGCTCTCTCACTGTCCACTCCGCCTGTCAAAAAAAAAATACTCACCCCTTCCCCCAACCGTATGTCATTTTGCTCATTCAAATAAATAGCTTTTTTTTTTTCAAGAGATATCTCTTTATTTATTTGAAAGTCAAAGTTACAGAGAGGGTTGGAGAGACACAAAGAGAGATCTCCACTTGCTGGCTCACTCCCCAGATGGCTCAACAGCCAGGGCTGGGCCATGCCAAAGCCAGGAGCCAAGAGCTTCATCTGGGTCTCCTATGTGGGTGACAGAGGCCCAAACACTTGGGCCATCCTCCCACTACTTCTCCCAGGCCATTAGCAGTGAGCTGGATCAAAGTGGAACAACCAGGACATTCACAGGTGCCAGCTTTATTCACCATGCCACAACAACAGCCCCAATAAACAGATCTTTAAAAAAAATGGAGAATGGGAAACAAAGTCCAATAATAGTAGGAGTGGGCAAGGATACATAGAGAAAATAGCATTTTCAAACACTGATTAAATGAGAAATTAACAACACTCATTTGAAAAACTGACTTCTAGGTTCCCCTAAGATATGTATATCTGTTCCAAGATTTTATTGCTTATTTATTTTTACTTATTGGAAAGGCAGAGGGAGACAGAACACACCCCAAGACCATATAAGTGCAATCTTTTTTCTTTCAAAGAGAAAAGCAAGATTTATTTAAGTCACAAATCTGCCAGCACACCTGGAGGGGGTCTCCAAGACAGGCAGACCTCTTTTTTTTTTTTTTTTAATCAAAGAAGCAATTATTATTTCTGGTGAGATCTTTTTTTAAGATTTATTTATTTATTTGAGAAGTAGAGTTACAGACAAAGAGAGACAGAGAGAAATATCTTCCACCCACTGGTTTACTCCCCAAATAGCTGTGACAGCTAGAACTGGGCTGATCCAAAGCTAGAAGCTAGGAGTTTCTTCTGGGTCTCCCACGTGGGTACAGGGGTTTTCCCAGGCCACAGCAGAGAGCTAGATGGGAAGAGGAGTAGCCAGGACTTGAACCAGCGCCCACATGGGATGCCAGCACTGTAGAGCTAAGCCACAGTACCAGCCCCAAGTGCAATCTTCTACCCTGTTAGTTTACTCCCAAAGGCTTGCAACAGCCAGAGCTGGGTCCAGCTGAAGCCAGGAGTCAAGAACTCCATCTGAGGCTCCCACATGGTTGGTAGGGACCAAAGTACTTGAGGCACCATCTGCTGCCTCCCAGAAGTGCATTAGTAGGAAACTGGATGGAAAGAAGAATCAGGACTCGTTCCCAGGCACTTTGACTTGTGACGCAGAGGTTTCAAAGAGCACCTTAACCCACCGTACCAGAATGCCCACCACTCCCCCAAATTTTTTATTGTATATATTTAAGGTATACAACACGATTTTTTCATAATTTTTTTCAAGATTATTTGAAAGGCAGAGTTACAGAGAAGCAGAGGGAGAGAGAGATGGCTGTAATGGCCAGAGCTGGGCCAATCCGAAGCCAAAAGCCAGAAGCTTCTTCCCGGTCTCCCATGTGGGTGCAGGGGCCCAAGACTTGGATTATCGTCTGCTACTTTCCCAGGTGCATTAGCAGGGAGCTAGATCAGAAGTGGAGCAGCCAGAATTTGAACCCACATCCACATGGGATGCCAGCAATGCAGGCCACAGTTTTACCTGCAATGCCAAAGCGCCAGCCCCAGTATGATGTTCTGATATACATAATACATAATGATCAGTAGTCAAGCAAATTAAGTTACTTTTTCGGTATGGTAAGAGCAGCTAAAATTCTCTTGCAAACTCTCGGTGTATCGGTGTACTATGCAGTATTATTAACTGCAGTCCTCAGGCTGTACATCACATCTCTAGCCTTAATCACGCTACATGATTCCAAGTTTGTATCCTCTGGTCTACATCTCTCCATTTCTTCCCCTTGCCTGCTCCTGGTAACCACTGTTGTGTTTCTATGTATTCAACATAGATTTCACATGCAAATGTGACAACGTAGCATTTTGCTTTCTATGTCTAGCTTATTTCACTTAGCATACTGACCTTCAGGTTCATCCTTGCTCTCAAAACAGTAGCATGTCCCTCTTTCTTAAGGTTCAATAATATTCCATTAATAATTTCCTTATTCATTCATCTGTCAGTGGATCCTTAGGTTATTGTCATATCTTGTCTATTGTGAATAATGCTATAATGAACATGGAGGAGCAGCTCCCTCTTTGACGTACTGATGTCATTTCCTTTAGGTATATTATATACATGAGAAATGCTGGGTCATATGGTAGTTTGATTTTAATTTTTTGAGGAACCCACATACTATTTACTATAATGGTTATACCAATTAATTCCCATCAATGAAATAGAAGAATTCCTTTTTCTCCATATCCTCACCAATACCTGATTCTCTTGTTTTTTTAACAGCCATACTAACAGGTGTGAAGTGGTATCTCACTATGGTTTTAACTTGTATTTTACTAATGGTTAATGATATTGAGCACTGGGTCCTGCACTGTGAAACACCAGGTTAAGCCACTGCCTGCAATACCAGCACCCCAAACAGGTGGATGGAAGATCTCTCTGTCACGAAAACTTTCAAGTAAAATCTTTTTAAGAAAAGATTTATTGGGGCCAGTGCTGTGGCCAGCAGGTTAACGCCCTAGCCTGAAGTGCAGGCATCCCATATGGGCACCGGTTTGAGACTCAGCTGCTCAACTTCCTATCCAGCTCTCTGCTATGGCTCTGGGAAAGCAGTTGAAGACAGCCCAAGTCCTTGGGCCCCTGCGCCCGCGTGGGAGACCAGGAAGCAACTCCTAGCTCCTGGCTTCAGATAGGCACAGCTCCAGCCATTGTGGCCAACTGGGGAGTGAACCATAGGATTGAAGACTTCTCTCTCTCTCTGCGTAACTCTTTCAAATAAATGAATAAATCTTAAAAAAAAAAAAAAAAAGATTTTTTTATTTATTTTAAAGTGACAGAGAAAGGCAGAGATAGAGAGGTCTTCATCCACTGGTTCACTCCTCAAATGGCTGCAATGGCTGGAACTGAGTCGATCCAAAGCCAGGAGCCAGGAGCCTCCTTCGGGTCTCCCATGTAGGTGCCACCCTCCACTGCTTTCCCAGGCACATAAGCAGGGAGCTGGATCAGAAATGGAGCAGGCAAGGACTCAAACTAGTGCCCATATGGGATGCCAGCGCTGCAGGCCAGGGCTTTAACCCTCTATGCCACAGCAACAGCCCCATAAATAAATCTTTTTAAAAAACTGATGCTGGGGGCCAGCTCTGTGGCGTAGTGGTTAAGGCCGCTGCCTACATGGCTTGCATCCCCTATGGGTGCCGGTTCGAGTCCCAGCTGCTCCACTTCAGATCCAGCTCTCCACTATGGCCTGAGAAGGCAGTAAAAATCCTTGGGCCCCTGCACCTGACTGGGAGACCTGGAAGAAGCTCCTGGCTCCTGGCTTCAGACTGGCCCAGCTCCAGCTGTTGCAGCCATTTGGGGAGTGAACCAGTAGACGGAAGACTCCCCCCGCCTTACTCCCCCACCCCCCAGCCTTTCAAATAAATAATTAAAAAAAAAAAAAAAAAACTGATGCTGAGCACCTTTTCATATACTACTGGCCACTTCTAGGTCTTCTTCGGAAAAATGTCCATTCAGGCCCTTTGCCCATTTATAAAAAAAAAATCATGTAATTATATACTTATTTGAAAGGCACAGAGAGAGACAAAGACAGAGATCTTCCATTGACTGGCTCACCCCTCAAATACCCACAACAACTGTGGGGTGGAGGGAGCAGCCCAAAGCCAGGAGGCTGAAACTCAACCAGGGTCTCCCAAACTATGGTAGAGACCCAAGGTACTTGAGCTATCACTGCTGCCTCCCGGGTGTGCATTAGCAGACAAATGAAATCAGATGCCAAGCTGGGAGTTGTACCCAGGCAACCTGATATGGGATACAGGTGTTAACATGTTACCTTAACCAAATGTCTGACACTGCCCATTTAAAATTTTATTTATTTATTTATTTGAGAAGTACAGACACAGAGTTCTTACCTACTCAAATGCCTACAATGGCTGGGGCTGGACTGCGATCCAGGTCTCCGACATGGGCGGCAGGAACCCAGTTATTTAAGCTATCGCTGCTGCCACTCAGGGTCTTCACGGGCAGGAAGTAAACCCAGATACTCCAATGTGGGATCACTAAGCTATACACCACTTGCTTTTTTCAATTTTTTAAAAAACTATTTATTAATTTATTTGAAAGGCAGAGTTAGAAAGAGAGGTAAAGACAGAGAGGTCTTCCAATCTGTCCCCTTTGCCCATTTTAAATCAAGTTATTTGCTTTTTGCTTGCTTGTTTTTTTATTAAGTATTATGATGCATTACATATTTTAAGGAATACGGAGACCCACAATAAAATTGTGATGCAATCTATCATTATTCAAAAGTTTAACAAAAGTAAAGGTTTATTTATTTATTTGAAAGTCAGAGTTATTCAGAGAGAGAGAAGGAGAGGCAGAGAGACAGTGTTCTTCCATCCACTGGTTCACTCCCCAGATGGCCGTGCCAACCGGAGCTGCGCCAATCCGAAGCCAGGAGCCAGGAGGTTCCTCCGGGTCTCCTGCGTGGGTGCAGGGGCCCAGGAACTTGGGCCATCTTCTACTGCTTTTCCAGGCCATGGCAGAGAGCTGGATTGGAAGTACAGCAACTGGGACTCGAACCGGCGCCCATATGGGATGCCGGCACTGCGGGCAGTGGCTTTACCTGCTACGCCACAGTGCTGGCCCCACTACAGCAAAGAATTCCAGAAGATCTGGAAGTAGGGCCAGCTTTGTGTACAGAGGGCTAAGCTGCTGCCTGCAACACCCACATCGCGTGAGTGCTGGTTCAGGTCCCAGCTCTTCCACTTCAGATCCAGCTCCCTGCTAATGCACCTGGGAAAACAGTGGAAGATGACCCAAGTGCTTGGGCCCCTGCACCCAAGTTGGAGACCCACATGGAGTTCCAGGCTCCAGGCTCCAGGCTGGTCCAGACCCAGTTATTGCAACTATTTGGGGAGTAAACCAGCAGATAGACTGTATCTCTCGGGACTCTCTATAAGTCTTTCAAATAAAATAAAATAAACGTGAAACAAAACAAAACAAAACTTAAGCTGCTCTAAAACTAAAAACAATTAATTTTAAAAAAAGGTCTAGGCCGGCGCCGTGGCTCACTAGGCTAATCCTCCACCTTGCAGCGCCGGCACACCGGGTTCTAGTCCCGGTCGGGGCGCCGGATTCTGTCCCGGTTGCCCCTTTTCCAGGCCAGCTCTCTGCTGTGGCCCGGGAGTGCAGTGGAGGATGGCCCAAAGTGCTTGGGCCCTGCACCCCATGGGAGACCAGGAGAAGCACCTGGCTCCTGCCATCAGATCAGCGCGGCGTGCCGGCCGCAGCACGCGGGTCGCGGCAGCCATTGGAGGGTGAACCAACGGCAAAGGAAGACCTTTCTCTCTGTCTCTCTCTCTCACTGTCCACTCTGCCTGTCAAAAATAAAATAAAATAAATAAATAAAAAAAGGTCTAACATAAGCAAAAGGTTTAAGCCAAGGTTCATTTCCAGAAAAGGAAAATGAAAAATGTTGTAAATGGGAAACAAGTAAGGTAGCTGTCAATATTACATATATAAAGATGAGTGGGGGCCGGTGCTGTGGCACAGTGGGTTAGCGCCCTGGCCCGAAACACAGGCATCCCATATGGGCGCCAGTTCCAGTCCCAGCTGCTCCTCTTCTGATCCAGCTCTCTGCTATGGCCTGGGAAAGCAGCAGAAGATGGCCTAAGTCCTTGGGCCCCTGCACCCACGTGAGAGACCTGGAAGAAGCTCCTGGTTCCTGACTTCAGGTTGGCGCAGCTCCGGCTGTTGCGGCCTATTGGGGAGTGAGCCAGCGTATGGAAGAGCTCGCTCTCTCCGTCTAACTCTGACTTTCAAATAAATAAATAAATCTTAAAAAAAAAAAAAAAAAAAAAAAAGATGAGTGAACACAGGCCAGTTCGCAACCCACTACCACTATCAGGTTCATCTTTGCTCATCAAGGCCCCAAATTAGCATAAATATGGACAACTGAAAATCTATGGCCCAATCTCCCAAACAGAAACGACTATCATTTTGTCATATGGTTTACATTTTTTTCCAATGAACACTTCATTAAAACTTTTTTTTTTTTTTTTTTTTTGACAGGCAGAGTGGACAGTGAGAGAGAGAGACAGAGAGAAAGGTCTTCCTTTGCCGTTGGTTCACCCTCCAATGGCCGCCGCGGCCAGCGTGCTGTGGCCGGCGCACCACGCTGATCCGATGGCAGGAGCCAGGAGCCAGGAGCTTTTCCTCATTAAAACTTTTGACAGTCACATGTACATTTTTTTAGTGCTTCTTCCATGGTGAACTCTAATAATGCTCTGTAAGAAATTTTACTCTCGGCCGGCGCCGTGGCTCAATAGGTTAATCCTCCGCCTTGCAGCGCCGGCACACCGGGTTCTAGTCCTGGTCGGGGCGCCGGGTTCTGTCCCGGTTGCCCCTCTTCCAGGCCAGCTCTCTGCTGTGGCCCGGGAGTGCAGTGGAGGATGGCCCAAGTGCTTGGGCCCTGCACCCCACGGGAGACCAGGATAAGTACCTGGCTCCTGGCTTCGGATCAGCATGATGGGCCAGCCGCAGCGTGCCGGTGGCGGCGGCCATTAGAGAGTGAACCAAGGGCAAAAGGAAGACCTTTCTCTCTGTCTCTCTCTCTCACTGTCCACTCTGTCAAAAATAAAAAAAAAATTAAAAAAAAGAAAGAAAAGAAATTTTACTCTCTAGAGAATCACAAGTTATAGAGTAAAGTCAAAGACTCAACACTCAAGTAGACAGATTCAAGTATCAGGGGCTGGCGCTGTGGTGCGCAGATAAAGCTGCCACTTGCAGTGCCAGCATCTCATGCGGACGCTGGTACAAGTCCTAGATGCTCCACTTCTGATCCAGCTCTCTACTGTGGCCTGGAAAAGCAGTAGAAGATTGTGCAAGTCCTTGGGCCCCTGCACCCATGTGGGAGACCCAGAAGAGAATCATGGCTCCTGGCTTCAGATCGGTGCAGCTCCGGCCTTACGGCCAATTAAGAAGTGAATAGCGGATGGAAAACAGTTCTCTCTCTGCCTTTCCTTCTCTCTCTCTGCGTAACTCTGACTTTCAAATAAATAAATAAATCTTTAAAAAAAAAAAAAATATGGGGCTGGCACTGTGACATAGTGGGTTAGGCCGCCACCTGCACTGCCAGCATCCCATGTGGGCGCCGGTTCAAGACATGGCTACTCCACTTCCAATCCAGCTCTCTGCTATGGCCTGGGAAAGCAGCAGAAGATGGCCCAAGTCCTTGGGCCCCTGCAGCCACGTGGGAGATCCAGAAGAATCTCCTGGCTCCTGGCTTCTGATCGGCGCAGCTCTGGCCGTTGTGGCCAATTGGGGAGTGAGCCAGAGGATGGAAGACCTCTCTCTGCGTGGCTCTGACTTTCAAATAAATAAATAAATAACATCTTAAAAAAAAGATTCAAGTATCACAGAAATCAAACAGCATACAGGCCAGCGCTGTGGCTCACTTGGCTAATCTTCTGCCTGAGGCACCAGCACCCCGGGTTCTAGTCCTGGTTGCTCCTCTTCCAGTCCAGCTCTCTGCTGTGGCCCGGGAGGGCAGAGGAGGAAGGCCCAAGTGCTTGGGCCCTGCACCCGCATGGGAGACCAGGAGGAAATACCCAGCTCCTGGCTTCAGATCGGCATAGTGCCGGCCGTGGCGGCCATTAGGGGAGTGAACCAACAGAAGGAAGACCTTTCTCTCTGTCTATAACTCTCTCTGTCTCTCTCACTGTCTAACTCTGGCTGGCAAAAAAAAAAAAAAAAAAAAAAAAAAAGGCATACAGTTTTGGCCTGAATACTCAAGTATCTAATTCCAGTTTTTTTTTTAAACTCTAGCTCAGCCAACAGGTCACCATTTGTCCTTACAAAATAGCTAACAGAGGGCCGGCGCCCCGGCTCACTAGGCTAATCCTCAGCCTTGCGACGCCGGCACACCGGGTTCTAGTCCCGGTCGGGGCGCCGGATTCTGTCCCGGTTGCCCCTCTTCCAGGCCAGCTCTCTGCTGTGGCCAGGGAGTGCAGTGGAGGATGGCCCAGGTGCTTGGGCCCTGCACCCCATGGGAGACCAGGAAAAGCACCTGGCTCCTGGCTCCTGCCATCGGATCAGCGCGGTGCGCCGGTTGCAGCGCACCGGCCGCGGCGGCCATTGGAGGGTGAACCAACGGCAAAGGAAGACCTTTCTCTCTGTCTCTCTCTCTCACTGTCCACTCTGCCTGTCAAAAAAAAAAAAAAAAAAAATAGCTAACAGAGATAAAACAGCCCAATAAATGACACCCTGTCTTCCTTAATTTAAGATTTCTTTATCTGAAAAGCAAAGTTACACAGAGAGGGAGAGACAGAGAGAGATCTTATGTCCACTAGTTCAGTCCACAAATGGCTGCCAAGAGCTGAGGCTGGGCCAGGCCAAAGACAGGAGCCTGTTACTCCATCCATGTCTCCCACGTTCGTGGCAGGAGCCCAAGTATTTCCACCACCTTTCCCAGACACATTAGCAGGCAGACAGATCGTAAGCAGAGCAGCTGGGAGGCGAACCCATGCCCATGTGGGATTCTGGAGTTGCAGGTAGCACCTTAACCCACTGTGCCACAACACAGGCCCCTGAGTCAGTTCTAAGGCTAACAGATTCATAGAAGATATCTTGAAACCTTTTTTTCAAAGAGTAGACATCTGAGGAGACCCAACCCTGAGGATCTACACATAAAAGGGTAAGACTTGGGGCCATGTCTATAAGGATATTTTCCTTTGCACTTTGCAGTGGACAAGGTTCTGTTATATAATGTAGCAATTTGCCCATGCTCTCTTCTCTAGAAATGGTTTCTACTGCCCTCTTATTGAAGGAACAGAACTAGATGATCATGTTCAAATCATGTAACTTGACCCAAATTGGGCAAATCAGGTTTCATCCTGGTAATCTGAAACTGCAACACCAAATACCTGCATCAGTAAGCTATATGGAACCCCAATAAGAAAACCAAATATTGGGGCCAGCGCTGTGGCGTAGCGGTTAAAGCCTCCACCTGCAGTGCCAGCATCCCATATGGGCGCCGGTTCGAGACCCAGCTGCTCCACTTCCGATCCAGCTCTCTGGTACGGCCTGGGAAAGCAGTAGAAGATGCCCAAGTCCTTGAGCCCTTGCACCCACGTGGGAAACCCAGAAGAATCTCCTGGCTCCTGGCTTCAGATCGGTGCAGCTCTGGCCAATGCAGCCTTCTGGGGAGTGAACTAGCAGATGGAAGACCACTCTCTCTCTCTGCCTCTCCTTCTCTCTCTGTGTAACTCTGACTTTCAAATAAAATAAATAGATCTTTAAAAAACATCAAATATTTTGAGTCTGAAGTTAACAGTGGCAGCTCCAGAATTTCTATTTGAAGGAGCTTTAGGGAATACAAATTGATTGTTGGAGTCACCTTTTGACTTTTTACATAGCATTTTTTAAATTATTTGATTTTATTTTATTTGAAAGAGATACAGAGAGAGGTAGAGCCAGAGAGAGAGAGTCTTCCATTCCGCCGGTTCACTACCCAAATGACTGCAACATCCAGAGCTGAGCTGATTAGAAGCCAGGAGCCAGGAGCTTCTTCCAGGTCTCCCAGTCGGGTGCAGGACCCAAGGACTTGGGCCATCTTCTACTGCTATCCCAGGCCACAGCAGAGAACTGGACTGGAAAAGGGGCATCCGGGACTTGAACCAGCACCTATATGGGATGCCAGCACTGCAGGCTGGGGCTTTAACCCACTGCGCCACAGCACCAGCCCCCATAGCATTTATTAAAAATAAATTTTTTATGAAAAATATCAGTCATCTTTATCAAAAAACCTCAAGAGGGTCCAGGATTGTGGTATATAGTATGTTAAGCCACTGTTTGCAATGCTAACATTCCATACCCCACATCAGAGTGCCAATTCAAGTCCCAATCCTGCTTTCTGCTAACACCGCTAACACACCTCGGAGGCAACAGGAGACGGCCCAAGTACTTGAGTCCTTGCACCCACTGGGGAGACTAGAAAGTTTCTAGCTCCTGGCTTAGGCCTGTCCCCACCAATTTAGGAGTAAATCAGTGGATGGAAGAGTTCTCATTTTCTCTCAATCTCTTCACTCTCTCTGTTTCTCTGCCTTTCAAATAAATAAACATTTTTTTTAAATCTCAAGGGAAGGGGTGGTCCTGCAGAGAGAGGCTAATGAACTTGGTGTTGCCACAAAGCCATTATGTTAGGCCCTAAGTGAACTGAGGCGAAAGCAGGAAAAAATGATAATTGAGAAGAAAGCAGAAAGAGAAACAAAATTAAAAAACACCCAAACTTGGGACTGACACTGTGGCATAGCAGGTAAAGTTGCTGCTTGCAGTGCCAGCATCCCATATGCGGGCCGATCTGAGTCCCGGCTGCTGCACTTCCAATCCAGCTCTCTGCTATAGCCTGGTAAAGCAGTGGAAGATGGCCCAAGTCCTTGGGCCCCTGCACTCGCATGGGACCTGGAAGAAGCTCCTGGCTTCAAACCAGCCCAGCTCCAGCTGTCCTGGACATCTGGGGAGTGAACCAGCGGATGGAAGACCTCTCTCGCCCTCTCTCTGCCTCTGTTCCTCTGTAACTCTGCCTTTTGAATACATAAATTTTTTTTATTATTTATTTATTTTTTGACAGGCAGAGTGGACAGTGAGAAAGAGAGACAGAGAGAAAGGTCTTCCTTTTGCCGTTGGTTCACCCTCCAATGGCCGCCGCGGCCGGCGCGCTGCAGCCGGCGCACCGCGCTGATCCAATGGCAGGAGCCAGGTACTTCTCCTGGTCTCCCATGGGGTGCAGGGCCCAAGCACTTGGGCCATCCTCCACTGCCTTCCTGGGCCACAACAGAGAGCTGTGGAGCTGGAAGAGGGGCAACCGGGTGCTGGTTTGAGTCCTGGCTGCTCCACTTCAGATCCGGCTCTCTGCTATGGCCTGGGAAAGCAATAGAAGATCATGCAAGTCTTGGGCCCCTGCACCCCCGTGGGAAACCCAGAAGAAGCTCCTGGTTCCTGGCTTTGGAATGGCCCAGCTCTGGCCATTGCGGCCAATTGGGGAGTGAACCAGCGGTTGGAAAACCTCCCTCCCTCTCCCTCTCCCTCTCTCTCTCTCTCTCTCTCTCTCTCTCTCTCTCTCTCTCCTTCACTCCCTCCCTACCTCTTTCCCTCAGCATCTCTGTAGCTCTGCCTTTCAAATAAATAAATAAATCTTAAAAAAAAAAAAAAAAAACAGACTAAAGAACTAAGCAGAGAAAAGAACACACAGAAAGAGAAAAACAAAGACTAGCAAATCAGAAAAAAGGGGGCTGACGCTGTGGCGCAGCAGGTTAACACCCTGGCCTGAAGCATCAGCATCCCATATGGGCACCAGTTCTAGTCCCAACTGCTCCACTTCTGATCCAGCTCTCTGCTATGGCCTAGGATAGCAGAAGATGGCCCAAGTTCTTGGGCCCCTGCACCCTCATGGGAGACCCGGAGGAAGCTCCTGGCTTCAGATCGGCACAGTTCCAGCACTTGTGGCCAATTGGGGAGTAAACCATCGGATGGAAGACTCTCTCTCTCTCTCCCTCTCCCTCCCTCCCTCTCATCTGTGTAACTCTAACTCTCAAGTAAAAAATAAACAAATTTTTTTAAAAAAATCAGAAAAAAGGTTTCAAAATCTGGCATCTTTCAAGTTCCATGAGGACCTGGGCTACATTCCCACCCTCAGCCCCCCAAGGGTTTACCGCAACCCAACTTTCCTTGAGTTGGTATCAATGAGTTTCTGTTCCCTGCACCCACAAGAGTTCTAAGACACTTCACTATATTCAGCCTGATGTCAAACTCTCCTTTCCTGAACGCCTGGGTGACTGCTGATTAATTGGTTGCAAAGTCTTTTGGGAAAAGTATATTTTCATTTTACATTACTGACTCTATAATATAAATTATTTAGCCCATGGAGAAAACAGACCAATAAAAACAAAATTTTAAAGTCTGTCCTTTAAGTAAATCTTTTCCAAACTTACTTAAGGTAATTATGGTTTGGCTATGAAGACTGCTGTTGTTTCTTAGAAACAGGAGTTAGCCAGAAACGGGGCCGGCGCCATGGGTCACTTGGTTAATCCTCCACCTGCGGCGCCAGCATCCCATATGGACACCGGGTTCTAGTCCCGGTTGCTCCTCTTCCAGTCCAGCTCTCTCCTGTGGCCCGGGAAGGCAGTAGAGGATGGCCCAAGTGCTTGGGCCCCCGCACCTGCATGGGAGACCAGGAGGAAGCTCCTGGCTCCTGGCTTTGGATCGGCATAGCTCTGGCCGTAGCGGTCATTTGTGGGGGTGAACCAACGGAAGGAAGACCTTTCTCTCTGTCTCTCTCACTGCCTAACTCTATCTGTCAAATTAAAAAAAAAAAAAAAAAAGAGAGAGAGAGAGAGAGAGAGAGAGAAACAGGAGTTAGCCAGAATCAGCCACCACAAATCAAGCACAAGAAACAATAAGATACAATGGTTAAAGTAATGTTTTGCAAAGCTCCTGTAAGTATCATTCCAAATGAAATGTTTCCAAGGTGTCCTTATAGACAGAACCAGATAACACTCATAATGACAATGATGCTCTTTTCTAAAATTTCAAAGTATCAGAGGGTAACAAGGACACAGTTTCTAAGTCCAAGGGATGACAGAAGCAAAGAATCATACAGCAATTAGCCAAGGAACAAGGACTGCCAGGAATCAACAGACACTAAGAAAAGGGCAGCAGGCTAAAGCCCTGGCCTGAAGTGCTGGCAGCCCATATGGGAGCTGGTTCTAGTCCCGGCTGCTCCTCTTCCGATCCAGCTCTCTGCTGTGGCCTGGAAAAGCAGTAGAAGATGGCTCAAGTCCTTGGGCCCCTGCACCCGTATGAAGATCCGGAAGAAGCTCCTGGCTCCTGGCTCCGGATCGGTGCAGCTCCGGCCGTTGCAGCCATCTGAGGAGTGAACCAGCAGATGGAAGACGTCTCTCTCTTTCTCTACCTCTTTCTGTAACTCGGTCTTTCAAATAAATGAAATAAATCTTTGAAAAAAAAAGAAAGAAAGAAAAGAAAACGCAAGTGTGGATTCATCCAGAGTCTTCAAACTTCTAGAATCAAGAACTGTGAGAAAAATTCTCCTTCTTTTAAGCCAAGAGTTCAAAGAATCAATGACTAGTGATGGCTATTAGCTATTAGATTTTTCAAATACTTAAAATTTTTTAAAAGCTTTATTTATTTGAAAAGCAGAGTGACAGAAAGGGGGTGAGCAGGGAAAGAAAGAGATCTTCCATCAGTCGCTACGGTTCCTTCAGCTGGTCACAATGACCAGATGAGCCAGGCTAAAGTGAGGATCCCAGAATTCCATACGGATCTCCCACATCAATGGTAGGGCCCAAGTATTGGGCCAGCGTCTGCCACTTTCCCAGGTGCAATCAGCAGGGCGCAGGATTGGAAGTAAAGCAGCTGGAACTTGAATTGGGACTCTGAGATAATGGTGCTGCAAGCAGTAGCTTAAACCACTGAACCACAAAAATAATCTTTAAAAAGAAGTCTAAGTCTGGGCCTTTGAAATGGTCATATGTATTTTCAGAACAGAAGAAAAGACGTCGTGCAAAATAACTTTTCCACAGAAGAGACAGATAGTCCTCACTCACCAAGATACCCTCTCACTCCTGGAGCGAAAAACAGAACAAGACTTACAGAGCTAAAAATGCCCAACCAGAGGCTACGACCTTCTATGATTGAGGACCTGACGTTTTTACTAATGAACTATAGCAGAATAATTACCTGGGCTGGCATCTGGCCAGGCACCTAACAGAAATTAATGTCCTAACTCTCCAAAGTGACGGTCACTGGGGAGACACAGATGGGATCCAGGCTAGAGCAAGACTACAAGTCAGTAAGACAGATCAGAAAAGGGATCTTATGCACTGTGCATGTCTGTATTCTAGACTTTGGGAACATTTTTTTTTTCTACTTTGAAACTTCTCTATGCCCATTTTGCAATTTGCTGTCCTAGTGATCCCTATATTCTATACCTATATAAATTTATTAAATGTCACACCTGACCATCACTTCCACTTCCAATTATTTAAATTTGTGGGGAGGAGAGACTGTTTAATGAAACAGAATCAAATAGTATCTCTTTGCATCCCTCTACTTCCTTATCCCATAACCACTAAAAAACATTTTAAAGTTAATAATGATAGTAGAAAGTAACAAGGCTCATCAAGTCACAATGAAATACAAAACCCACTGAGAACCACATAGCAAAAGGAATAAATAATAAAGTAGTAGTCCTAGTAAAGTAATGGTTTCAAAAAATAAAAACAATACTCACAAATATAAATTTATGATGAATAACGTGAGATGGACTCTGAAAACGTTTCAGCTAGTCACATATATGCACAGAAAAGCTATTTCAGTCCGATAAGTCGCAAGCAGAATTTCAACCCATCTCAATTTGACAGTGAGTCACCACAGAGCCCTGTCCATGTCTACCCTCAGACACTTTGTAGCAGCAGGTGAAGTCCCAAGTGAGGTTTTCCAAAAATCCTAAAACATTGGCAGCACCAATAATGCTGCATTAAGTCGATGTTAATGGGGCCAGCTTTGTGGTACAGATTAATGTGTCACCTGCAATGCCTGCATCCCCTATGGGGGCTGCTCCAGGCCCTGCTACTTCACTTCCAATCCAGCTCCCTGCTAATGTGCCCAGGAAAGCAGTGGAAGATGGAGGCCTGAATGGAGTTCCTGGCTTAGGTCTTGCCCAGCCTTGTCTGTTGCAGCCACTTGGAGAGTGAACCAGTGGATGGAAGATCCCTCTCTCTTTGCTTCTTGGTGTAGGTCTCTCTGCATTTCATAATATATAAAATAAATACATTTAAAAAACATTTTAGGGGGCCGGTGCTGTGGCACAGAGGTTAAAGCCCTGGCCTGAAGCACCAGCATCCCAAATCGGTGTCTGTTCTAGTCCCGGCTGCTCCATTTCCGATTCAGCTCTCTGCTATGGCCTGGGAAAGCAGTGGAAGATGGCCCAAGTCCTTGAGCCCCTGCATCCACGTGGGAGAACGGGAAGAAGCTCCTGGCTTCGGATCGGCACAGCTCCAGCCGTTGCGACCATCTGGGGAGTGAACCAGCGGATGGAAGACCTCTCTCTCTCTCTACTTCTTTCCATAACACTTTCAAGTAAATAAATCTTAAAAAAAAAAAAAAATTTAAAAAGGATATCAGTGCTAAGTCTGAACTTGGTGCAGGCTGGGTTCTCCAATGGGAATGTCGGTGTCTGCCTCCTAGCTTAGCTATGATCCTGAGAAAGTAATCCCTCCAGGCTTCAGTTTCCTACCAGGACCACAATAATCCCACCTACTTAGAAGGACAGCTATCCCACAAGTAAGTACTCAATGCTGGCAGTTGAACTTCTGGCTGGTGAGGCACGCTTGTCAGCTTAGTGAATGTCTGAATTCAAGGAACAATAATTGTTTCGTAGCAGTAATGTATTTTAAACAACAAAATTCGGAAGCTTTAGAGTCAAAAGTGCTGTGGTAAAAGAGTGTTGTACCCTGACTTTTCCTGTTCCTGCCGGTTTACATTAATCACCTTAGAATTCCTGAAGAAAGCCTCTTCTAATCCTCTTCCCATGTAGCCCTAACAAAAGCTGCATAATTCTGAGTTCACTTTCCAGAATATGACGGGTCACTTCTGGTTAACTTATCCTGATGTTCGGCAATGTGAAATGGACATGTGTTTCTTATGGCACAGTTCAAAATGCTATTAATTCTAAATGACTGTGGGAACCAAAGGCATTCTCTTTGGTCCTTGAGAACAATTTAAAAAAAATCTAATTATTCTTAATAGTATTCAGCCTTTTTAGTTAAAAAAAAAAGGAAAAAAGAAAGAAAGGACAGAGGGGAGGGCAGGAAAGAGCCTGCAGGCAGCTGCCACACGAAGGGGCAAGTCTCACGCACCGCATTCAGCTCTCACCTTCCACCATCATCCTGCAGGTCTCAGCTCTGCCCTCTGCAAACACCCGCTGGAGGGCAAGAGCGTGCGAGCGTCAGCCCTGGGGAATGGAAATCTGGGTCCCACTCTGCCAGCACCACCTGTGAGAGCCTAGGCCAACCAGGACCTGCAGCTCCAGCGGCTAAGAGGGCGAGCCTGGGACCCACGCAGGACTTCAAGTCCGAGCTCCAAGAAATGCACGCTGAGTGGCCTTGGACAAATTACGTAACATCAAAAAAGTCCCAGTTTCCTCATCAGCAAAATGGGGGGGGGGGGGCAGTGTGTGTGTGTGAGAGAGAGAAATGCTGCAAACACAAGCAGCAACAGTAAGCTTCTCACCAGATGCGCGGTACACGTGGGAAGAGTGAGTGAGGTACCTCTATAAAAGGTTAGGACAGACTGGCAGGAGGGCTCTACACACTCCAGCAGTGACTGTTAGTACTGGTTTCACAGGACTGCTGCACACAGAACCAGACGAGAAGTCAGAGTATCATGCAAATTATCAAATAAAAAATGATGAAATAAAAAGCCTGACCATAAAACTACCCACCTATTCCACCGCGCACACGCACACCTCAGTCCTGTGGAGAAGCCTCCCTTTAGGAACATCCACACTACTACAGACACAAAGTCTACTTTTTGCAAAAACCACTGACCTAGACGCCTTCTCACCGTTCACCGAGACCACACAACCAACTAGAAAGAAAGGGAAATGCAATAGGGGCCATTTTTCATTGTCCAGTTTCGGCTACTGAAAAAAAAAAAAAGTGCATTTCTCCCGTAGTCAACTCTGCAATTCTCCACGGCCAGGGTAGCAGAATGACAGGCGGCGGGTTGAAGACAGGCGCCGGGTGCAGGGGGTTGGCTCAGCTCGTCTCCCAGCAGCGGGCCGCCCCTCCGGCAGGGCTCACCGCCGTCTCCCCGCCGCTATTTTGGGTTCGTGACCCCCTCCCCCCACCCCAGCCTCCCACGTGAGCCCCGGGCAGCTGCTTCCCCACGAACCAGCCCTGGATGGGGAGCCTGGAATCCTGCGGCCTGCTCCTGCCTCCGTCTGGGTGACCTTGCGCCAGCCCCTTCCCGTCTCTGGGTCGCGGCTGCTCCGTGTGCATCCGAGCCCCTCCAGTCAGGCAGCCCTGACCAGACCCGTTCCCCACAAATAACAGAAGTCTTGAACGGTTAGGCTCCCCCGCAGCGCCAGGGTCGGCTTCCACCTGCGAGATCTCTACAGTCTCTCTCTGGGAGCGGCCATCACAACGCGGCCGACCGGCAGCGCCAAGATTCCGCGCCCTACCGGGCCTGCCTCTCAGGCCGGCTCCGTGGCCCAGCAGTAGCCCCCGCCGCGCCGCTACCATCTCACGGCTCAGGAAGTCCGGCCCGGCGCCTACGCGAGGCCCGCGGCTGCGGCCTAGAGGCCCGCGCGGCCCGCCCCTGGTGCCCGCCCGCCCCGCGCGCAGGCTTCCAGCACCCCTCCTGGGCCTTCGCCCCGGCCTCAGAAGCCCTTGGAGCGTCGGGCCGGCGACCAGGCTGGCCCCAGGCACTCACCGTAAATGGGCCGGAGGCGCCTGTCGTTAGGGTCCTGCACATGGCCCCGCGTCGCCATGATGACAAGCGCAGAACCGCAGTGCGCACGCGCGGGGCAGGCCCCCGGGAAGGGGCAGTTAAAGGGCCAGCGTCGATCTCGCGCGTCTATCGCGATAGTCGTGGTGTTGCGACTGAATGCGCCTGCGCGGAAGGGGAAGCTGGCCCCACCCCTCCGTCGGTCGCCGCTTGCTTGGCTGCGGTTCCCGTCTTTTTGCTGGTGCGGGAAGGCGGCGAGCGGAGATGGTTGTGGCTAATGCGTTCCCTTCCCGGTCACCTCCGGGGGCGTGAGGAGCGGAAAGGAGGAAGCTCCCGGTTAGAAGTAGGGCTCCGCCGCCCCTGCTTGGCCTGTTTATTCTCAGTCCTGAAGAACCAGTCAAACGTGGCTTTGCTTAACTGTTGAGGAACAGGGAACTCCTGGGGGGGGGGGGGGCAGGGAAGGAGGGATCCGCAGAATCTGCTGGAAAGTTCGAGAACCTTCCACCTCTCTGCCGGGCCGACCGGGAAGCCCCCAACGTGAATATAATTCAGTGTGTGCCTGGACACTGCCGCAGGTCTCTCCGTGGGTTCTGTCAATGTTTATAACGGGCCTGAGGGCAGATAGTGCAGTCAGCTACCCTCTGACGGGTGAATGAGTTCATCCAAGGCTGGTTTCTGCGCGCACTGTTGCAGGCAGGTAGGGAGGACGCACCGAGAAATGAGATCAAACCTTCCTGGAGCTTGAGCTGTGCAGGAACGGACGGATAACTCGGCGCAGTGTGTTACAGGGTGAGAAAAGCTACAGTGAAATAGTGTGGTGAGAGAAAGCCTGAGAAAGTGACAGTTGTCGGAGAGTCGCAGGAAGTGAGAGGGGGCCCGGCAGGTGTCACGCCTCGGACGGCGCTGTTGGCTGATGCTAGCCCAGGTCTCTGCGAGTACAATCAGAGCATTGTGTCAGACCAACCCCAGTGTCCCCTGGGATGACCCTTCTGCTGTGTCCCCTCTTCCCTTCCTGGGCCCTGATGTCCAAGAAAGCGATTCTCCAAGTGGACATTAGACTCTTAGACCCCACCCCACCCCGGGAAACTTAATAAACATGAGTTTCCTGCAGCTTTATCCACAGAGATTCTTATTCAATCTTTGAGAAGTAGTAATTAAGGGTTCTAGATTCAACCCTTTACAACCCAGCAGAAGGGCAAGTTAGCAATTGCTATTGATTTTTTTTTTATTTGACAGAGTTATAGACAGAGAGAGAAAGGTCCTCCTATTGGTTCACTCACCAAATGGCCGCCACTGCCGGAGCTGCGCCGATCCGAAGCCAGGAGCCAGGTGCCTCTCCCTGGTCTTGCATGTGGGTGCAGGGACCAAGCACTTGGGCCATCCTCCACGGCACTCTCAGGCCACAGCAGAGAGCTGGACTGGAAGAGGAGCAACCGGGACTAGAACCCGGTGTCCATATGGGATGCTGGCGCTGCAGGTGGAGGATTAACCAAGTGAGCCACGGCGCTGGCCCCTCTATTAAAATTTTAAATATACACATATCTAGAGAAAACCTGTAATGATAATAGTAACTACTAATACTGGGCATTTACTAACCACCTACTATGTCCAAACTCTGCTAATCTCTTTTACATGCATCGTCTCTTCATTCTGACAAACTGATGGAATACAAACTACTGTAATCTCCATTTTCTTTTCCTTAGAATAGAAACAGATTTATTTATTTATTTGAAAGGCACAGTGACAGAGAGATCTTCCATCCGCTGGTTCACTCCCCTGAAGCCGACAACAGCAGAGCCAAAGCAGGGAGCTTCATCCGGGTCTCCCAAATGGATGGCAGGGGCCCAGGTACTTGGACCATCTTTTGCTTTTCCCAGGTGAGTTAGCAGAGTACTGGATCAGAAGTGGAGCACCAAGACTCAAACAGGAGCTCATGTGGGATGCTGGCACTGCAGGTGGTGGCTCAGCCCACTGCACCACAACCAGACCTTGGCTTTGGCTTTTTTTTTTTTTTAAGATTTATTTACTGGGGCCTGTGCTGTGGCACAGCAGGGTAACGCCCTCGCCTGAGGCGCCGGCATCCCATATGGGTGCCAGTTATAGTCCCGGCTGCTCCTCTTGCAATCCAGCTCTCTGCTATGGCCTGGGGAAGCAGTAGAAGATGGCCCAAGTCCTTGGACCCCTGCACCTACGTGGGAGACCCGGAGAAAGCTCCTGGCTTCTGGCTTCAGATTGGCACAGCTCCAGCTGTTATGGCCATCTGGGAAGTGAACCAGCAGATGGAAGACCTCTCTCTTCTCTCCCTCTCTAACTCTTTCAAATACATAATAAAAATAAATCTTTTAAAAATATTTATTTGAAAGTCAGAGTGACAAGTGGAGAGTCAGAGAAAGAGAACTTCCCTCCATTGGTTCACTTCCCAAATAATGGACAGCCTGAAGTCAGGAGCCAGGAGCTTCGTGCAGGTCACCATTGAGGGCGGCAGGGGCCCAAGCACTTGCTTCAACTTCTGCTGCTTTCCCAGGTGCATTAGCAGGGAGCTGGATGGGAAGTGGAGCTGCTGGGACTCAAACCCATGTTCATGTGGGATGCCAGCACTGCAAGCAGCTGCATAACCATCCACAGTGCCGGCCCCCAGACCTTGGTTGCTAATACCATGCTCCAGTTAAAAAAAAGAAAAAAGCCACTTAGCGAAATGGTGAACTCTAGAGCAGAAATATGGAGTATACCAGGTCTGAGGCTGGAGCACCTTGTTGCTAGCAGGTAAGAAAGTGCTCGGAAGGATGGGAGACCAGCCAAAGGGACACAGAGCTCAAGCTAAAAGAGCTCCCAGTGGCCAAAACTAGAAGAGCAACAGAATAAATAAGGTTATAATATAACCTTAGGGATAAAATAAAGAAACGTTAGTCCATGCAGATGGAAATAAATGATTAAAGAAAGAAATGAGGAGAAGAGACAAAGCTTCCTCTGGGCTTCCAAACAATGCTTGTAGATCTTGCCCCCCCTTCTCCAAAGGATAAGCCTAACCTTCCTCCCCACAACCTTGAATGTGGGCTGGAATCGATGACCAGTGTCCAAAGTGTTGAGTACAGAAAGGGAAACAGAAACCTTACCCGGTAAGTACTGCCTGGACTACGTGAGGCGCGTCAGCCTGGGCAGTGAGAACCCACGTGAGAAGGGGCCATCTCCTCTGTGCTATTCTGCAGAACCCATAACCCAAGGATAATCACAAGGGAAGTCTCAAACAAACCCAAGTTGAGTGACAATCTACAAAACTGCCAAGGTCAAGGAAACGAGTCATTGTCCCAGACCAGAGAAAACACAGACATCACGATCAAATGTAATGGGAGGGCTTGGTTTGGACCCTGCGACAGGAAGAGGACACCAGCGGAGGAACAGGTGAAGTCTGAATGAAATCCAGGTTCCCTAACGGCATCGTTCAGGTGTTAGTTTCTTTGCTTTGACAAATGTTACCGTGGTGATGCAAGGAGATAATGTTAAGGGAAACAGCTATAGAGAAACTTTCTCTCTTACCAACTTCTGTAAGGTTATAACACAATACAAAGGCTTACTTTAAAATGCATCATTTAAAATAAGCAAATGAGGGGCGGGGGCGGCACTGTGGTGCAGCAGATAAAACCACCACCTGCAGCACTGGCATCCCATCTCAGCGCCAGTTTGAGTCCTGGCTGCTCCACTTCTTATCCAGCTCCCTGCTAATGCACCTGGTAAACCAGCAGAAGATAGCCCAAGCACTTGGGCCCTTGAACCCATGTGAGAGACCCAGAAGAAGCTCTTGGCTCCTGGCTTTGGATTGGCTCAACTCGGGCCGTCGCGGTCATTTAGGGAGTGACCAGCGGATAGAAGACCTTTTCCTCTCTCGCTCTCTTGCTCTCTCGCTGTCTCTCTGCCTCTGCCTTTCAAGTAAATAAATAAGTCTTAAAAAATGAGTGAATGGGGGAGCTACTTTATTTTTTGTCCCTACCAACTCTCATCTCAAGGCTAAAATCTGAGTCTCCCCAAAGAAAATACAATCTGTTCTCCTCATGGAAAATTGTTCCCGTGGCCGGGAGGCTTTAACCTAGATCAAGAGGTTGTGGCTACAGAAAAGAATTTTCTAGGTCTACAGACAACGTATTAGAAATGCAAATTCTGGCCGGCGCCGCGGCTCACTAGGCTAATCCTCCACCTAGCGGCGCCGGCACACCGGGTTCTAGTCCCGGTCGGGGCGCCGGATTCTGTCCCGGTTGCCCCTCTTCCAGGCCAGCTCTCTGCTGTGGCCAGGGAGTGCAGTGGAGGATGGCCCAGGTGCTTGGGCCCTGCACCCCATGGGAGACCAGGAAAAGCACCTGGCTCCTGGCTCCTGCCATCGGATCAGCGCGGTGCGCCGGCCGCAGCGCGCAGGCCGTGGCGGCCATTGGAGGGTGAACCAACGGCAAAGGAAGACCTTTCTCTCTGTCTCTCTCTCTCACTGTCCACTCTGCCTGTCAAAAAAAAAAAAAAAAAAAAAGAAATGCAAATTCTGATCTAGAGACTAGGACTTAGGAGGAGCAAAGCTGGAGCAGGACTCAAACCCAGGCACTTCCATATGAGACATGGGCATCATGACTGCTAGGCAGAAGGTCCACCCGGTAAGTAAGGTGTTCAGAACTAGTTTTGTGCAGGTGTCATCTGTGCCTGCTTGTGTGCTACAACAGCTGGGTGGAGTATCTGCAAAAGAAACCTAAAATATTTCCTATCTTGCCCTTTACAGAAAGAATTAGCTGACCCCTGTACCAGGTTGACGGGAAGTATTTACATACCCCTGTGGGTAAAGTTGTCAGGCAAAAACAACACAGTGTTTGGGACTTACTCATACATTTTTGATTATTGATTTGAAAGTCAAATTTGACTCGGTGTTCTGTATTCCTATTTCCTAAATCTGCCAGCCATACCCCAGGGAGAACTCCATGCGCTCCAAACCACGCTAACTAGCAAGAATGACAGGCAGGAGCCTCAGGGATACCAACATCAGGATCACTCGGAGATGGTGTGCTCAGGTATGACTGGGCTGAGGGTGGGCCTGGACGGGGAGAAGAGGGAGGAGACCGTAGGGGTCACCTCTGGGGCGAGTGGAAGGAATGGCGCGACACTGACTGTCAGAAAGTTCCCAGGATGGAAAAATACAGCACTGCCAGAGGGGTAGCCGGGCGACTCCTGGCCAGGGTCGTGGTTACCCGGCTGTGCTCTTAGGTTACCTTTGTTGGCATGGCCCCAGAGGAATGCCGACAGCCTTGGCACCAGGCACCCTGTGCTTGGCAAGGCCACGACATGCCCTGGACCTTCCTAACGGAAGCCTCTAGCTCCTTAAGTCGCCATCCTTAGCGATATGTTTCTCTCCACCCTGAAGTCCTGCTTGGTATCTAAGTAGCATAAATGGGCCTTTCTCTTTTCCCACTCCCACGCCTTCTCCTTGGAGCCTAGGACTTGAGGCGGTGGCCCAACACCGGGCCTGTCCTTACCTGCTCCCTCGGAAGCAGCTTCCACACCCCTTGGCAGGCTTGAGTCATTTCAGGTAGCAAATGACAGCCAGCCGTCCATCCTTCCTGTCCACGTTAGGACTGGAGGCGCTCAGCCATGGCAAGGTGGGACAGCGTTTGGCATACAGCCGCTGCTCCTTGAAGGGTGGTTTCTGTTTTCCGTCTGGTCCTAGAATCCTCTCCCTAAACAACAGAGAGGCACCTGGGCGCGAAGTGCCTAAGCAGCTTGGGGACAGAGAACGGGGATCCCTGTGACTTGGTGGTTGTGGGTGTCTGCACCCAATGACTCTTCCAAGTTTCTCTTTGTTTTTCTTTTGTCTCTTGAAGCACATATTCACTGCGCAATCCTAATCCTTCACGGGATGAACAGGATCACGATGTTTCACAGTCTCCATGGTTGATTTCCTGCTCTTTTTTTTTTTTTTTTTTATGAAAATTGATTTATTTGAAAGGCAGAGTTACAAAGAGGGAGACGGAGAGAGAGAGTGGGAGAGATCTCCCATCCGCTGGTTCACTCCCCAGGTGGTGCAACGGCCAGGGTTGAAGCCAGGAGCCAGGAGTTTCTTTCGGGTCTCCCACGTGGGTGCAGGGGCCCATGCACTTGGGTCATCCTCCACTGCTTTCCCAGGCACATTAGCTGGGAGCTATATCGGCAGTGGAGCAGCCAGGATGTTGGCGCTACACATGGCAGCTTTACCCAGGATGCTACAACGCCAGCCCCTCTCCTACACTTTTGACATTAAGATAAACAGCAACTGTGCTTCTGGGATCAGATTCAGCTCCAAATCTAGGCGCTAACATTTATGAACTTTTATCAAGTCCTAAGCAAGTGAATGAGCGTCCCTGGTCAGTTTGTGCATTGGTAAAATTGCAATAGTAAGAGGACGTACCTCAGTAAGTGTAATGGTTCAAGATGTGGTTTCTCACCGGAAAAGGACGGCACCTGGACGCTCCTTCTCTAGCCCTTTGACTCCCTTCTGCTCTGCTGCTCTCTGCCCCAGCAGTTCCAGTTTGTCCACCAGGTGGCGCATGAATGCCAAATTGCCCAGGCCACTTTCCACAAAGGATACAGCTCGTTCTGTTATTCTTGTTTCTATAATAATAATTTAAAAAGTAAATATGGTATTTTGGCAGATATTTACTTATAATTTCTATACTCAACTTTGTTCATGCATATTTAGATACCATAAAATTCATCTGTTTTAAGTGCACAGTTTTTTTGTTTGTTTGTTTTGTTTTTTGTTTTTTGTTTTTTGACAGGCAGAGTTAGACAGAGATAGAGAGACAGAGAGAAGGGTCTTCCCTTTCCATTGGTTCACCCCCCAGATGGCCGCCATGGCCAGTGCTCTGTGGCCAGCGCACTGTGCCGATCCAAAGCCAGGAGCCAGGTGCTTCCTCCTAGTCTCCCATGCGGGTGCAGGGCCCAAGGACCTGGGCCATCCTCCACTGCCCTCCCGGGCCACAGCAGAGAGCTGAATGGAAGAGGAGCAACCGGGACAGAATCCGGCACCCCAACCGGGACTAGAACCCGGGGTGCTGGCGCCGCAGGTGGGAGGATTAGCCAAGAGAGCCACGGGGCCGGGCAGCGCACAGTTTTAATGCTTTTGTGTATCAAGTTGTACAACCTTACATTAATTATTATTTTTTTTAAAGATTTACTTATTTATTTGAAAGAGTTACACAAAGAGGGAAGGAGAGGCAGAGAGAGAGGTCTTCTGTCTGCTGTTTCACTCCCCAAATGCCGACAACAGCCAGGACTGCCGACAACAGCCAGGACTGAGCCAGGCCAAAGCCAGGAGCTGGGAGCCTAGACCTCTACCCAGTTCTCCCACAGGGTGGCAGGGGCCCAAGCACTTGAACCAACATCTACCTATCACCAAGGTGCATTAGCAGGGGTCCAATGCTTTGTTGTTGCATTGCTGGCATCCCTTATGGGCAACAGTTTGAGTCCTTGCTGCTCCACTTCCAACCCAGCTCCCTGCTAATGTGCCTGGGAAAACAGTGGAAGATGGCCCAAGTCCTTGGGCCCCTATACCCATATAAGAGACCCAGTAGAAGCTCCTGGCTGCTGGCTTTGGATTGGCCCAGCTCCAGCTGTTGCGGCCATTTGCGGAGTGAACCAGCAGATGGAAGATCTCCTCTCTGCCTTCGCTTCCCCCTTTCTGTAACTCTGCTTTCAGATAGATAAATAAATCTTTTTTTAAAAACAAGGAAGGAAACATAACTCTTATTTTTTTAAAAAATTATTTACTTATTTATTTAAAAGGCAGAGTTAGACAGTTCTTCCATCCACTGGTTCTACTGTTTTCCCAGGTGCATTAGTAGAGAGCTGGATTGGAAGTGGAGCATCCGGGACTCAAACCAGCGCCCATATGGGATGCCGGCACTGCAGGTGGAGGCTTTACCATAGCACCAACCCCTGATCTTGTCTTTCTTTCTCTCTTTCTCTCTTTCCCTCCCTCCCTCCCTCCCACCCTCCCTCCCTCTCTCTCTCTCTTTCCCTCCCTCCCTCTCTCCCTCTCTCTCTCTCTCTCTCTCTCTCTCTCTCTTTCTTTCTTTCTTTCTTTCTTTCACCAAGCATAGGATGATGCCATTTTTTTTAAGGACTGAAATTTCATATGCATTTCTGTGTAGCCATGGAACACTTTACAGACTCCATGGAAGGGCAGGTCAAAGCTTGGGCCTCAGATGAGGAATGCACAGAGCTGACTGGGCTCCAGGTTCGGAGTCTAAACTTGCTCTGCACAGCTCTGAGCTGCTGGACTCTCAGGAGTCTGCTGTGTGCCCTGGGGCTGCCGACGCCAAGAAGGAGGCCCTTGACTTGGAGTGGAGCGTTGGGGAGGCAGTGCTGCTGTGTGGTGATTTCCTGGTAAGAGCAAGCATACGTGGGAAGGCATTAAAACCAGGGTCAGGCATTTGGCCTGTTGGGTTGGGTAAGGCGCTCCTTGGGGTACCACATCCCATTATAGGACTGCCTGGCTTAAGGCCTGCCTCCTGTTCTTCCGATTGCAGCTTCCTGTTAATGGGCAGCCTGGGACGTAGCAGATGATACACCAAATACTTGGGTCCCTGACACTCAATTGGAATACCTGGATGGGATTCTGGACTCTTAGGTTTTACCTGGCCCAGCACTGGTTGTTCTGGCCATTTTGGAACCAGCAAGTGGAAGCTCCCCCTCCCCCCCTGCTGCCCTAACTTTCAAATAAATAAATATTTAATTTTTTAAAAACAGCCAGGAAATTCACAAACTGACTTTAAAATTTATCTAGAAATACAAATGAGCTGGCTCTGTGAAGTAGTGGGTAAAGCTGCCGCCTGCAATGCCAGCATCCCATGTGGGCACCAGTTCAAGTCCTGGCCGCTCTACTTCTGATCCAGCTCCCTGCTAATGCCCCTGGAAAAGCAGCAGAAGATGGCCCAAGTGCTTGGGCCCCTGCACCTATGTTGGAGACCCAGAAGAAACTCCTGGCTCCTGACTTTGGACCAACCCAACTCTGGCCATTGCAGCCATTTGGGGAGTGAACCAGTGAAGATCTCTCCCTCCCTCCCTCCAACTCTGAAACAAAGAGAAAAGAAAAAAAAATGCAAAGGCTCCTCCTGCACCTAGAAGAGCCATGAAAATCTTAGAAAAGGGGGCTATAGTAGGGTAACTCATATTTCCGGGGTCCAAGACTTATCACAAAGCTGCGGTTGTTGACACAGTGTAGAACTGGCCTAAGGATGAACACATTGGTAGCACAGAGTAAAAAGAGATTCAGCCTGTGTGATCACCTGATGATGACAAATACCCAAACGCAAGTCAATGGACAAAAGTTTTTCCCCAGCAAATTAATCAACTGAGTGTGTTTTTTCTTTAAAACACAAACAAACTACTAAAGTCTTGTAGCCAAGACATTGACACTGAGACAATCCACTGATCTTATTCAGATTTCCTCCTTTGGCTTGTACTTGTGTATAATAGTGTGTGTGTGCACGTGTGTGCCATACACCACACACAAACGTTAATTCTAGGTGGGTTGGACAGCTCATGTGTGCCATACACCACACACAAATATTAATTCTAGGTGGGCTGGACACCTAACTGTAGAAGGTAAAACGATAAGGCTTCTTAAAGGGAAGCAGTATCTTTGTGACCTCGGGAGTAATCCAGATTGTCTCATGTAGGCACAAAAAGCAATAGGCATGGTCGATGGAGTCTTCCCTTTGTTCCACAGGTGTCGAGTGCCTGCTGGGTGCGCTGGGTACGCCAGGCTATGCTAGCTGCCAGCCCAGCTTTCCAGGGACTCCCTGGACGTCTGGTGACATCAGGGGCTCAGCTTGGGTGATCACAGGAGGTGGCTGCAGGCTGGGGTGGGGGTGGTGGGCAGAAGTGTCAGACGCTCCCTTTGGTGGGAGCAGGCAAGTAGGACTTGACACAGGCTCAAGAACGTGTGCGTGTCATTCCTTTTCTTTTCATTCATCGCAGAAGCCGGGGACTCTCCAATTTCACTGAGCAAGTGAGTGACCCTGGGACTTCTGAGTGTTTGGCGATGCTGCCACAGCAGCTGCAAAGCCTAGGAACCTACATTTTAGCTCAGCCTCTCCTGCACCTCCCCGGCCCCCTGCCGCAGAGCCTGCAGTCCTCAAATGGCCCTCTGAAAAAACACGGATTTAGCAGGAAGGTCCCACAGCAGCGCAGGGGGAGGCAGCAGAGGGCTTTCCTGAGAGCTCAGACCGCAAAGCCAGCGAGTCTAAGCTTCCTCCTCCACAGCCTAGAGTGGTCTGTGCAGGCATCTGACGAACAAAGGTTCTGGGGACAGGAGCAGCAGCTTCTGGGAACTCTGCCTAGTAACCAGAAATGTCCCAGCATGCTCTGAGGACTATGGCCCAATCCCCGGGCATCTCATGAATATGCATGAGTCCCCAGCGTCAGCTGGGTTTCCAAGCCCTGCCCCCCTCTCTTTCTATCTCTCTCTCTCTCTCCCCCCACCCCTGCATGCCCGCCCCGCATGTTTCCTTTCCTACATGATACAATAGCTGGCCACATCTCTAGCTCCCTGCTCCGGAACTGACAAAATAATGTGAATATCTTCAGGGCCTGAGGACAAACCCACAGAATGTTCCAGGGCTGGCACCTCGTTTAGGAGATGGTTTTAACAGTGGTCTCAGAAAGGTTTCTCCAGGAATAGATGAACATACTACTTGTGACTGTGTGCAGAAAAACCAAACAACATGGTTGGTTGACTTGTTTGAAGATTTATTTACTTGAAAGGCTGAGTTATAGAGAAAGAGCCATTTTCCATCCACTGGTCACTTCCCAAGTGGCTGAAGCCAGGAGCCAGGAGTTTCATCTGAGTCTCCCACGTGGGTGCAGGACCTCAAGCACTTGGGCCATCTTCTGCTGCTTTCCCAGGCCATAGCAGAGAGCTGGATCAGAAGTGGAGCAGTGAGAGCAGCATTGTGATGTAATGTGTTAAGCTACTGCCTGTAACGCTGGCATCTCATATGGGGCTGTATGGAGTCTCAGCTGCTCCCTTTCTTTCTTTCTCTCTTTATCTCTTCCTCTCTCTCTTTCTTTCTTTCTTTTTTTTTTTTTTTTTTTTTTTTTTTGAAAGTCAGATTTACACACAGAGAGAGGAGAGGCAGAGAGACAGAGAGAGGTCTTCCATCCACTGGTTCACTCTCCAAATGGCTGCAATGGCCAGAGCTGCGCCGATCCAAAGCCAGGAGCCAGGAGCCTCTTCCCGGTCCCCATGTGGGTGCAGGGGCCCAAGGACTTGGGCCATCCTCCACTGCTTTCCCAGGCCATAGCAGAGAGCTAGATCGGAAGAGGAGCAGCCGGAACTAGAACCGGCGCCCAAATGGTATCCTGGCGCTTCAGGCCAGGGCGTTAACCGCTGTGCCACAGCGCCAGTCCCATGCTCCATTTCTGATCTAGCTTGTTGCTAATGCACCTGAGAAAGCAGTGCAGGATGGCCCAAGCCTTGGGCCCTGCACCCCTGTGTGAGACCCTGAAGAAATTCTGGGCTCCTGGCTTTGACATGGCATAGTTTCAGCTGTTTTGGCCATTTTGGGGAGTGAACCAGCAGATGGAAGATCTCTCTCTTTCTCTGTAACTCTGCCTTTCAATTAAATCTTAAAATAAATACATAAAATATTAAGAAAAAAAAGTGGAGGGCCGGCGCCGCGGCTCACTAGGCTAATCCTCCGCCTAGCGGCGCCGGCACACCGGGTTCTAGTCCCGGTCGGGGCGCCGGATTCTGTCCCGGTTGCCCCTCTTCCAGGCCAGCTCTCTGCTGTGGCCCGGGAGTGCAGTGGAGGATGGCCCAGGTGCTTGGGCCCTGCACCCCATGGGAGACCAGGAAAAGCACCTGGCTCCTGGCTCCTGCCATCGGATCAGCGCGGTGCGCCGGCCGCAGCGCGCCGGCCGTGGCGGCCATTGGAGAGTGAACCAACGGCAAAGGAAGACCTTTCTCTCTGTCTCTCTCTCTCTCTCACTGTCCACTCTGCCTGTCAAAAAAAAAAAAAAAAAAAAAAAGTGGAACAGCGGGACTTGAACTGGGACCCATATGGGATGCCGGCTTCATGGCAGTGGCTTGCGCAGTGCTGACCCCAACTTGTATGCATAAAGTCTGACCTGGAAGTGCCAACTCCATGGAGAAGATAAATGTGTGAGGGACAGTTCTTTCCATGCGCGCTCTGTTGATTGCTTCCCTAACAGCAGCCTTCCTCCCCATTATTTCCTAGTCCAGTTTCTGTTTCCCAACTTGTAATGATCAGGTGGCCAGATAACAGCTGAGCACCGAGTTAGCCCCCGGAGTCACTGAGAAGTACAAGAAGATGGAACAGGGGCCGGGGTTGTGGTCAAGCTGCTGCTTACAACCTTGCATTCCATATCAGAGTGCAGAGTCCAGTCCTGCCTGCTCTGCTTCTGATCCAGCTCCCTGCACTTGGGAAGGCAGTGGATCATGGCCCAAGTGTTTGGGCCCCTGCCACCCATGTGGGAGACCCTGACTTCTGCCTGGCTGTTGTGTCCATTTGAGGAGTGAACCAGTGGATGAAGGTCTCTCTCTGTCTCTGTCTCTGTCTCTGTCTCTGTCTCTGTCTCTTCCTTTCTGTGTGTCACTGTGCCTTTCAAATAAGTAAATCTTAAAGAAGTGCAACACCAAAACTTATAGTTAGAAATTAAAAGACTAATAGAAAATGGGTCTAACTTAACTCAGGGCAGCTAGAGGCACTTAAGTACACAGGTGTGGCTGGAATTCTTAATAACCAAAAGCTACATAAAAACATAATGCATCAGTTTCTTTTCTGTTGCTAATAACACAACATCACAGAATGGGTATGTTGCAAAGAAAAGGATCTTGTTTGACCTGATCCAGGTCAAAGGGCCACACTGCTGATGGTGGCCCTCTTGCTGGCAGAGTTCCCAGCTGGTGGGTGTGTGTGGACCCGTCCTTTACAAAGCCTCCAGGATTAAAAAACAGGGGCTCCACCCTGGTGAGCTCATCTAATCCTGGTACCCTCCCAGGGACCCCACCTATAAACACCATAGTCCTGTTAACTTTCCAGCCCTCCATACTCACAACAGGGATTAAACTCCAATGGGGACAAACCCTGTCTAAGCCACAGCACATATCCTGTAGCCCAGCCCAGCAAATCCACTTTTGGGTGCATCCCTCCAAAACTGGCATCTTGTGTAACCAGAAGCAGGAATATTCATACTCACCTGAAACTGGAGGCAAGCCAAATGTTCGTCAACAGCATGCCTAACCCCTGCTTGGCATGCTGTCATCCCCTATCTCAGTGCTGGTTTGCGTCTCAGCTGTTCTGCCTCTGATCCAGCTCCCTGTTAATGTGTCTGGGACATGACAGATGATGGCTCAACTAGTTGACTCCCTGCCACCCATGGAAAGGCCCAGATGGAGTTTCTGGCTTTGGCCTGACCCAGACCTGGCTGTTGTGGACAATTTGGGAGTGTAACAGTGAATGCAAGATCTCATTCTTTCTCACTCTGCCTTTCAAGTGAATAAGATTTTTTTAGCTATAGGTATAAATTGTGAGCATACATCAGTGCTGTACAACAATAAAGTAACAAACTAAAGCTCTTTGGGGGCACATGCACTTGGCACAGCAGCATAAGTCACCACTTGATGTCCACATGCCATATCAGAGTTCCTGGTTCAAGTCCTGGTTACTCTGCTTCATAGATTCCTGCTAATGAGCACCCTGGAAAGTAGCAGATGATGGCTCAAACACTTGAGTCCCTGCCCCCTACAGGAGAACCTGGATGGAGTTCCAGTCTCCCGGCTTCGTCTTGGCCCACCCATGGCTATTGCAGGCATTTGCAAAGTGAACCAGTAACTGGAAAATATCTCTCTTGTCTTTCTGCCTTTCAAATACAATGAAAATAAATAAAGATTTAAAAAATAAAGCTATATGAGTACTGCATGAAAGAAGGTAAACCCAAAATAAGGCTGCTGTTTTGTTCTGTGTATATGATGATCAGGATCAGACAAAACTACTCTTTTTTTAATTAATTAATTAAAATTTTTTTTTGACAGGCAAAGTGGACAGGGAGAGAGAGACAGAGAGAAAGGTCTTCCTTTTGCCGTTGGTTCACCCTCCAAAGGCCGCCATGGCCGGCGCACTACGCGCTGATCCGATGGCAGGAGCCAGGTACTACTTATCCTGGTCTCCCATGGGGTGCAGGGCCCAAGCACTTAGGCCATCCTCCACTGCACTCCCGGGCCACAGCAGAGAGCTGGCCTGGAAGAGGGGCAACCGGGACAGAATCCGGCGCCCCAACCGGGACTAGAACCCGGTGTGCTGGCGCTGCTAGGCGGAGGATTAGCCTAGTGAGCCGCGGCGCCGCCCTTAAATAAATAAATCTTAAATAAAGAAAAATAAATTATTTTATGGTGCATTTTAAACAGATGAGTTCTACCTCAATAAAATTGTTATTAGGGTCAGCACTGTGGTGCACCAGGTTAAGCCACTGCCTACAGCCTACAGCCAGGACGTGAACTGGTGCCCATGCTGGCACTGCAGGTGGCAGCTTTACTCGTTATGTCATAGCACCAGCCCTAAAATAAATAAATCTTTTTTTAAAATAGTCTACATCTTGGAGAGAATCAAATTGAAATTACATAGAGGGTCTGGTGCTGTGACATAGCGGGTAAACCCACCGCCTCCAGTGCCGGCATCCCATAGGGGTGCCAATTCGAGTCCTGTTGTGCCACTTTCCATCCAGCTCTCTGCTATGGCCTGGGAAAGCAGAAGATGGCCCAAGTCCTCGGGCCCCTGCACCCAAGTGGGAGACCTGGAAGAGGCTCCTGGCTCCTGGCTTCGGATTGGTGTAGTTGCGGCCATCTGGGGAGTGACCAGCAGATGGAAGACTTCGCTCTCTGCCTCTGCCTCTCTGTAGCTCTGCCTTTCAAATAAATAAATAATTCTTAAAAAAAAAGAAAAAAATTGCATAGGAAAATGATGTACTATCTGGAATTTGCTCCAAAATAACCTGGAATAGGTAATGGGATAAGAATGAATAAGAGAGGGCTGGCGCCATGGCTCACTTGGTTAATCCTCCGCCTGCGGCACTGGCATCCCATATTGGCACCCGGTTCTAGTCCCGGTTGCTCCTCTTCCAGTCCACCTCTCTGCTGTGGCCCAGGAGGGCAGAGAAGGATGGCCCAAGTACTTGGGGCCCTGTACCCGCATGTGAGACCAGGAAGAAGCACCTGGCTCCTAGCTTCGGCTCAGCGCAGTGCCAGCCGTGGCAGCCATTTGGGGAGTAAACAAACAGAAGGAAGACCTTTCTTTCTCTCTCACTGTCTATAACTCTACCTAGCAAATAAATAAAAATAAAATAAAGAATAAACAAGAGAGACTGATCATTAATAATTAATGTTGCAATTGAGTGATGGGTAAGTAAGGGTTAACTATATATTCTTTATACTTTCTTATATCCTTACATTTTCCTGAACTAAATGCTTTTTTTTTTTATTTGACAGAGTTAGACAGTGACAGAGAGAGACAAAGAGAAAGGTCTTCTTTCCATTGGTTCACCCCTCAAATGGCTGACAGCCAGATCTACGCTGATCCGAAGCCAGGAGCCAGGTGCTTCTCCTGGTCTCCCATGTGGGTGCAGGGCCCAGGCACTTGGGCCATCCTCCACTGCCTTCCCGGGCCACAGCAGAGAGCTGGACTGAAGGAGGAAGCAACTGGGACTAGAACCCGGTGCCCATATGGGATGCCTGTGCTGCAGGCGGAGGATTAAGCAAGTGAGCCACAGCACCGGCCCCAGCTAAATGTTTTTAAGTAAAGAAGTGAATACATCTTTGGTTGAAAAATATTTCAAACAAATCAAAACAGAAGAATGAAAGCACCTTCCTACAGAGGCATTTGAGATGCCGGTAGAGAGGGAAAAGGCATTTGGGATGGGGCACTTGCTCGGATGCCAGGGAGCCAGGGCCTCACTCACTGCCAGAACTGCCTCTCCTTGCACGTGGAAAGTACCAGAAAGGGGGTGCCCGTTGTGGTGCAGGGGATTAAGCCTTTGCATCCCAGATCCAGCTTCCTGCTGATGCATCCTGGGAGGCAACAGGTGATGGCTCAAGTGTTTGGGCCTTTGCCATCCACGTGAGAGACCCAGATGGAATTCCTGACTCATGACTTCAGCCTGGTCCAACCCTGGCTGCTATGAGCACTTGGGGAGTCAACCAGTGGGTGGAAGTTCTCTTTCTCTTTCTCTGTCGCTCTGCCTTTCGAGTGAAAGGCAGTAAATATTTAAAATGAAAGTCAGTAAATATTTAAAAATAAATAAATATATACTTAAAAACAAAAGTGCCAGATATCAAGCACCGAGGGGCCTAAAAGCCCCGAGGTGTCTAGGAACTTCAGTGAGGAGTCCAATCCGGGGAGGACAGATTCAGTTCTAGCCAGACAAAACAGAGCTACATCTAAATGTCTAGTGTTTGGTGTCTGCTTATTATAAAGCAGCACATAAACAGAACAAACCAGAGATAGAAATCAGGAACACCTTGATGTAATGGGGCAAGCATGAATGGTGCACCTTGCACGTGTCCCAGGCTGTGCCGGGCACCAGGCCAGGAATCTGTGACTCTCTAAACAGCTGCTGGGAAGTCAAAGAGGGAGGAGGGAGGGTAGTTGGCAGCTAGAACGCCAAGGAAAACTGCATTTCATCAGGAAAAATCCTTGGCTTGTGGCTGGGACAGTGGACAGGCCAGACGAGGCTGGGGAGTGGGGGACAGTTTGGGGCAACAGGGACGGGAGGCAGAGGGTGATAGAGAGTTCACACTGGCTTCCCAGACTGAGTAGTGGCTACTTTGGCTGGGAGAGGGGACACCCCTCGCTAGGTCTGGCAGGGCCCAGGTTTTAGCAGAATCTCACTGCAGCCATGAATCTGCCGGAGTTGACAAGAAATATTTGGGCCACGACACCAGAAGCTGAGATGCAGAATCTGGTGTGTTTTGTGAGGTTGGAGGGATTGGGATAGAGCACAGTGGCTCCAAGCCCCCAGATACAAACTTTTGACAACACCCTAATGATGCTGGTGCAAGGGGGTGGGGAGTTTAGGAGTGTTTATTTTTTAAATTTTTAAGAAAGATTTATTTGAAAGGGAAAGCTAGAGAGAGGGCGAAACAGAGAGATAGAGACCTTAAATCCATGGGTTTCACTCCCCAGATAGCTACAATGGCAATTTTCCTGGGTGTTCCTTAATCTTTATTATTTTGAAAATTTATTTATGTGTTTAAAAGGCAGAGTGACAGGGGCTGGTGCTGTGGCATAGCGGGTTGAGCCACCGCCTGCAGTGCCGGCATCTTATATGGGTGCCAGTTTGAGACCCAGCTGCTCAACTTCCAATCCAGCTCTCTGCTATGGCCTGGGAAAGCAGAAGAAGATGGCCCAAGTCCTTGGTCCCCTACACCCGTGTGAGAGACCCAGAGGAAGCTCCTGGCTCCTGGCTTCAGATCGGCGCAGCTCCAGCCATTGTGGCCAATTGGAGAGTGAACCAGCAGATGGAAGACCTCTCTCTGTCTCTGCCTCTCCTTCTCTCTCTGTGTAACCTGTACTTTCAAATAAATAAATAAATCTTAAAAAAAAAAAAAAGGCAGAGTGACAGAATGAGAGAGATCTTCTATCTCCTGGTTCACTCCCCAAATGGCTACATCAGCCAGGGCTGGGCCAGGCTAAAGCCAGGAATCAGGAGCCAGGAGCCTGGAACTCCATTCAGCCTCCCACAGGGGTGGCAGGAACCCAAATATTTGAAGCGTCATTTGCTGTGTCTTTGGTACCTCAGTAGAAAACTTGATTGGAAATACAGAGCAGCTGGCACTCAAAGCAGCACTCTGCTGCCGTCATGGCTGAATCCCAACCACCAGCCTCTGTTCTTTAATTTTTTAACAACTATGCTTTTTTCTGATAAAATTTTATTGACTATGATATACAATGTAAAGTGCTTAAATTTTAAATGTATAATTATATACCAAGTAATACCTTTATGTTAACCACCTTGCTGAATGAGAGATATCGAACACTTTTAGGGCTTGGAAGTCTTTCTCATATCCTTTGACAGCAACCAATTTCCCACATCTCTCACCTTAATTTTGCTTGTCTTTGAACTGTTTGGGGAATCACACAGAACGTAATGCATAGTTACTCTAAATATTCTGTTTCGTTATAAATATTGCTTTGCAAACCACTTTTCATGCTTAGTACTATCTCATGGGCATGTTGCAGTTATAATCTAGAATAGAAGTACAAAGTTTTTATTTATTTGACAGGCAGCATTATAGACAGGCAGAGTTGGGGGGGGAGAGAAAGAGAGAGAGAGAGAGAGAGAGAGAGAGAGAGAGAGAGAATCTTCCACTTGCTGGTTCACCCCCAGGTGGCTGCAATGGCTGGAGCTGGGCCAATCCGAAGCCAGGAGGCAGGAGCTTCTTCCAGGTCTCCCACGCGGGTGCAGAGGCCAAAGGACTTGGGCCGTCCTCTGCTGCTTTCCCAGACCATAGTAGAGTCTGGCACCCGCCACAGCACCGCCCCCTAGAAGCACAATTTTAAGTTGCTATATTGTTTGTACTGTGTGCTCGCTACATACACTAATGTAATTTTAAAATCTTCCTTTTTCATTCTTCTCATGGGAAGAAGAGCTCAGAGAACCCATTCAGGCAGCAAGTTGAGGACGCGGCGCTCAAAACTTGAGTTTCAAACGCCCATTATGCTGCTGCCAAAAGCAAAATGTTCAAATATGGTCAGAGCCTTGCCCAAAGGCATCCTAATAGCACCAAGAATGACTAACAGGTATTAATGGGCCATGACAAGAGAACAAACGTCATTATCTTAATATGTCAGGCATATTAGTAATGTTTGCACAGTGTTATTCATGCAAATATTATTAGCCTCTGTCGCAGGCAGCCGCTACATCCAGCCTCAGGCTCCAAGCTCAGCTCTCCGAGGCTCTCTCGGCCAGATGTGCAGGGGCTGGGACTTCCAGGGACACGCCCCGCTGCGCTCCCGGGAGCCAATCGCGCGCAGAAGGTGGGGCCCCCGCGAGCGACAACGGTGCTAACCAATGGGTCGACGACCAGAGCCGCCTCTGGCCAATGGGCGCGCTCCTCCACGACGGTCGGAAGTGGTGAGGCGGCTCTGGGGGCCGTTGTTGCGTGTGGGGGCTGACCGAGGGTCGGTGGCTGTGGCTAGCGGCTCTGGTGGACGTCCCACGTCTTGTTCCAGGTGAGGCGAAGCGGCGGCCCGCGCCTGAGGCGCTTTCCGCGGCATCCGATTCGGGCGGAGGCCGGCATCTCGACCGAGAGGGTGTGTGGGCGAGGGGGCTCCGGTCCTGGGGGTCGCGCCTGTTGGGGGAAGATGCCTGCGAGGAGGCCACGCCTTCTCCTCAGGGCACTGGAGCCTCGGCAGCCTCCGGCGGCCTCGCCGGGAGGCGCGGGGAAGCGGCCGTGGCCCGGGCGCCTCGGGCGGAGCCGGGCGCGACGCCGGCCTGGGCTCGGAGCCCGAGCGTTGAGCTGTGGGTCGAGGGGGGTCGCGGGGCCCCGGCTTCAGAGCGGCGGGCGCGGTGGTAACGTGACTCCGGCGCCAACGCGGGGAGGATGACTTTCACCTGACCGGCTGGTGGCCGCCGGGTGAGCGGTTAGCCGTGGAGAAGCGCACGGCGGGCGTTAACTGCTGTCACCTGCGGGGCCCCGCGCGGGCAGGGGGCGCTCGCAAACGGCCCCCGGGGGGCCCCCGCGCCCGTGGCTCCGCCTCCGAGGGCCGGCCCCGCCGGGGACCCCGGCCAGGCCCGGGCGAGCTCCTGCTGAGGTGACGAGGCCCCTCTGAAGGGTGGTCGGTGGTCCGCCAGAGGAGCCTGAGGGCCCCGGGGGTCGAGGCGCACGGAGACTCCGCGGCGGGGCTGGAACTTGGCGCAGGCCGCCCGCTGGCCGCCGGAACACGGCCACTCCCCGCGTCCGAGGTCTCGGCCTCGAGTTTTAAAGTTGCCTGCCTGGGATCGGCCGGACTTGAGAGTATTCCGATTTCTGCGGTCCAGGAGCTAACTCGTGTCTGTGCGCGGCGGCTTCCCACGCCTGGTTCACATTTTATACGGGGGGTATCTTGAATCTTGTCATTCCCTGGTTTGAAGCCTTCCGGTGGTTTCCGTTGAGCTCGGGATACGGTAATCCAGTATTCTTTCTGGGAGGTAAGGCCATCTGGAATCATGCCCCCCTCTCCTTTTCCTTTCAGTTCCTTAGGGAATTTGCTCTTCCTATGGCTTGCAGGGTTTTCCCCACTCCTGCCCTCCGCATTTCTGCTTTTGCGTAGTTGCCTTTTTGTACTTCAAGTCTTAGTTTTTAAAAAGAGTGTGCAGCAGATCCTGTAGCAGCGCGGCTTCAATCCTGGCTGTTCCACTTCCAATCCAGCTCTCTGCTATGGCCTGGGGAAGCAGCAGAAGAGGGCCGAAGTCCTCGGGCCCCTGCCGCCCACGTGGGAGACCCGATTGGAGTTCCAGGCTCTTGGCGTTAGCCTGGCCCGGCCCAGACCATGGTCAAGGCCATTTGGAGGAGTGAACCTTGGGTGGAGACTCTCTCTGCAACTCTGCCTTTTAAATAGATAAATAAATAAATCTAGCTATCTGTCCTTCAGAGAAATAAAAAGGTTTTATTTATTTAAGAGTGAGATGAAGAGCTTCTATCTCCACATGCTTTGCAGTCCCAGGTACTCTGATAGGGAAGGCAAGCAGCTCAACCCCAGCCACGATTCATCTTTGTGACCACCCTTATTAAAGTAGACTTCCCTCTCTTCCATCCCCAGTTATCTGTGTACTTTTCTGTTTTTTAAGATTCTATTTATTTATATTGAAAGTCAGAGTTACACAGAGATAGAAGGAGAGGCAGAGAGAGAGAGAGAGATCTTCCACCTGCTGGTTCACTCCCCCAGATGGCTGCAATGGTCGGAGCTGCACCAGTCCAAAACCAGGAAGCAGGAGCTTCCTCTGGGTCCTCCATGCCGGTGCTGGGGCCCAAGGACCAGGGCCATCTTCTACTGCTTTCCCAGGCCATAGCAGAGAGCTGGAGCGGAAGTGGAGCAGCCAGGACTTGAACTGGGGCCCATATGGGATGCTGGCACTGCAGGCAGCGGCTTTACCCACTACACCACGGCTCTGGCCCCTGTGTACTTTTTCATCAAAATACTTACCTTAAGTCATATTTAGTTTTTTTTTTTTTCTTAAGATTTATTTGAAAGAGTTACAGAGAGGCAAAGGCAGAGAGAGAGTTCTTCTGTCCATATCCAATGGTTCACTTCCTAAATGACCACAATGGCTAAAGCTGGGCTGATTCGAAGCCAGGAGCTTTTTCCAGGGCTCCCACGTGGGTACAGGAACCCAAGCACTTGGGCCGTCTTCCACTGCTTTCCCAGGTGCATTAGCAGGGAGCTGGATCAGAGTGGAGCAGCTAGGACTTGAATCAGTGCCCATATGGGATGCTAGAACTGCAAGCGGCAGCTTTACCTGCTTTGCCACAGTGTTGGCTTTGCAGATTTTTTTTTTTTGTTTTTGTTATACAATTGTCATGGCCACCAGATTGCTCTGTTACATCAAACACTATATTTCTTTAATTTGTAAAGTATTCTTAGTGCCTGGGCACAGTGGCACACACTGTGGGTCTTAATTAACATGTTGAATGAAAATATATATTTTAAAAAGTGGCAGTTTGATATTGCCAAATCCATTAAAGGGCCCTGTTGCAGGTTGGTATTTAAGATTACATTTGGGGGCCGGTGCTGTGGCGCAGTGGATTAACACCGTGGCCTGAAGCGCTAGCATTCCATATGGGTGCCGGTTCTAGTCCTGGCTGCTCCTCTTCCGATCCAGCTTTCTGCTATTGCCTGGGAAAGCAGTAGAAGATGGCCCAAGTCCTTGGGTCCCTGCACCCACGTGGGAGACCTGGAAGAAACTCCTAGCTCCTGGCTTTGGATTGGCGCAGCTATGGCTGTTGTGGCCATCTGGGGAGTGAACCATCAGATGGAAGACCTCTCTCTGTGTCTCTGCCTCTCTCTGTAACTCTGTCTTTCAAATAAATAAAATAAATCTTAAAAAAAAAAAAAGATTATATTTGGTTTGTGGGAAAGAATAAAGTAAATATCAGTAGTAAAATTGCCAGTATTTTGCTTTCTGCATTTATTTTTTGTTTAAAAAGAAGGAAAAACTTTGTATATAGCATCCAACTAAGATTTAACATCACGTGCCTTCTGTTATAACGCATGAAGATGAGCACAGCATCACTTTTTTTTTTTTTTCACTTTTTTTAAAAAAATTTATTTGAAAGACACAGAGGTAGAGACAGAGATATAGAGAGAGGTCTTCCAATCTGTTAATTCCAGAAGGCTACAACAGCTGGAGCTGAGCCATTCGAAAGGCCAGGAGCTTCTTCCTGGTCTCCTAAGTGGGTAAAGGGTCCCAAGAATTTGGGCCATCCTTCACTGCTTTTCCAGGTGCATCAGCAGGGAAAGGGTTAGGAAGTGGAGCAGCTAGGATTGAACCAGTGCCTGTATAGGATGCTGGTACTGCAGGCTGGGGCTTGAACCTGCCGCACCACGGTGCCAACCTCTTATGGTATTTCTGAAACTGTGTAGCCTGAATTTAATCATGAGAAAGCATGAAACAAACCCAAACTGAATGACTTTCTACAAAATAACTAGCCAGTGTGTTGAATAAAATCATGAGCAGTAAAAACTGAAGAGATATCCTGAGTCCCAGAAGATTAAGAAATAACTAGCCGGCGCCGCGGCTCACTAGGCTAATCCTCCGCCTTGTGGCGCCAGCACACCGGGTTCTAGTCCCGGTCGGGGTGCCGGATTCTGTCCCGGTTGCTCCTCTTCCAGGCCAGCTCTCTGCTGTGGCCAGGGAGTGCAGTGGAGGATGGCCCAAGTGCTTGGGCCCTGCACCCCATGGGAGACCAGGATAAGTACCTGGCTCCTGCCATCGGATCAGCGCGGTGCGCCGGCCGCAGTGCGCCGGCCGTGGCGGCCATTGGAGGGTGAACCAACGGCAAAGGAAGACCTTTCTTTCTCTCTCTCTCTCTGTCCCCTCTGCCTGTCAAAAAAAAAAAACAAACAAACAAACAAACAAACAAAAAAACTAGATACAATGTATGCTCCTACATCAGATCCTGTACCAGAAAAAGGCCTTGATGGGATGGGAGGTGAAATTTTAGAAAGACCTGTGAATAGTTACTAATATTCGTGTTAACTGCCTATGTGTAAGAGTTGTACTCTGATATTTTAATCATGTTAACTTTTGGGGAAATTCGGTGAGGGATATACGAAAGTCTTATTTTGTTTTTGCATGTCATCCTTAAAGCAGAAATGAAATTGAAAGTTCATACTTCTTTCTTTATAGTTACAGGAAGAACTAAAGATGGCTGAACTTCTAGATGACCAGGATACTCAACTGTGTAACAACTGGTAAGAAATTAAATCTAAGAAATGTTATTGAAATGAGAACAAACTTCTATAATGAGTTGGTTTATTTATTGGCAAGTTAAAATTAGAGCCATGTATTATACAGTGCAAATAAATCGGACTAGAGTGGCTAGGCCAGGCCAAAGCCAAGAGCTTCTTCCGGGTCTCCCACTTGGGTGGCTGGGGCCCAAGCACTCTGGCCATCTTCTGCTGCTTTTCCCAGGTCATTAGGGAGTTGGGTCAGAAGTGGAGCTCCCAGGACTCAAACTGGCACCTATATGGGATGCAGGCAGCAGCTTAACTGGCCTGGGGATTAGAACTTTTTTGGGGTTTGGGAGATTAGAGTTTTTTAATGCTTTTGTTGAATTGCCTGTTTTACTAATTTGACAAGCTGGTTGGTTTAAGTGGTGGGCTGCCTGGAGTGATGAGATTAAGTAGAAGTCAGGGCTCTCTGGTTCCTGACTTATTTATTTACTTACTTGTTTATTTGAAAGGTAGAGTGACAGGGACAGAGTTGGGGTGAGAAAGCGAGCCTGTAACAGTCAGAACTTTGCCAGGCCTGGAGCCAGGAGCCAGGAGCCAGGAGCTTCTTTCAGGTCTTGCATGTAAGTGGCAGGAACCCACATACTTGGATCATTATCTGCCATCTCCCAGGCGTGTTGTAGATAGCTAAATTGAAAGTATAGAGTAACTGGGATTCAAACCAGACACTCATATATGGAGAAATGATTGTTCTGTAGCTTAACTTGGTGCATCACAATACCTGCCTGGGTTCCTTCCTTCCTTCTGACTTTTGGCAACAGCCAGGTTAGGCCAAAGCCAAGAGCCTCATCTGGGTTTCCCACATGTGTGCAGGAGCCCAAGGATTTGGGCCATAGTCCTCTGCTTTCCCAGGCACATTAGCAGGGAGCTGGATTGTAAGCAGAGCAGCCGGGACTCAGACCAGCACCCATATGGGATGACAGCCTTGTATGTGACAGCTTCACCCAGTACATCACAATGCCGTCCCCATCAGCTCAGTCCTAACTCATTTTTTATTGAGGATTTTGCTGCTTCTAAAATGGGAGCTGAGCCAAGTTGAACTGCTAAGGCAGTGAGGCTTAATCATTATCATTTTGTGATTCCAAAAGTGTTAAAGACTTGGCACAGACTTGAAGATTATACTTTCTATTTTGATGTTTTTAACCCACATGAGTGATAAGAAAGAGCAACTGTTTCCTGCTGAGATGAAGTCTAGGCATATTGTTAATGACTAGTTGGCTTCTGGTGGGGATTTCTCAAGACCTTGTTTTGATATTTTGATGATATACCTGTGTGAGTGCTCTTACTGAAAACTAAAGCAAAAACAAAACTCTATATATAATGTGTTTAACCTATAAATTGTGGTAGGAGAGAGATGTTGAATAAGGAACACAGTGTGATGTACATTGATGAAAAGTTTGAGTCAGATAACAATTTTGATTTTTGGTTGTGGTGGTTTTTTTTCTTTCTACTCAGCCTAACTTTTGGCTGAATTAGAATATAATTAGAGTAACTGCTAGTCAGAATCACCTTTTCCTGCATGGAATTAAGATGTCATTTTGTAATGGGTGTATTGCCTTACAGGGTATTTCTACTTGCCACTGTCTGCCGTTTCATAACTATTTTAGCTTTATCCAATTTGAAGGAATCACAGGCCTAGGCCAATGTATAAATAACTCTGCTGAGGGAGTTAAAAAGGGTGAGTTAATGGAAAGCTAATAAAAACAAGGTTATTCAAAGCCAGGGCAGTTTATTTAGGGAAAAAAGCAGATTAGCATGGGAAGCTGGCTGAGCCTGTACAGACCTCTATCTAAGTAACCCTGTTTAAATTTCGAATTTTGAAAGTTTGTTAGAAAAATTAAGGCACTCTTCAAAATCTGAGCTGTAGTAGAGCCTGGTAGGCAGCCACTCTTAAAGAGAAGTTAGTTGGGGGCCGGCGCCGTGGCTCAATAGGCTAGTTCTCCGCCTGCGGCGCTGGCACACTGGGTTCTAGTCCTGGTCAGGGCGCCGGATTCTGTCCCGGTTGCCCCTCTTCCAGGCCAGCTCTTTGCTGTGGCCTGGGAAAGCAGTAGAAGATGGCCCAAGTGCTTGGGCCCCCTGTACCTGCATGGGAGACCTGGAAGAAGCTCCTGGCTCCAGGCTTTGGAACAACTCAGCTCCGGCCATTGCGGTCATCTGGGGGAGTGAACTAGCAGATGGAAGACCTCTCTTTCTCTCTGCTTCTGCCTTCTGTAACTCTGCCTTACAGATAAATAAGTAAATCTTTAAAAAAATGAAATTTGACTTTTTTTTTTTTTAAAAGATTTATTTATTTATCTGAAAGGCAGAGTTAGAGGCAGAGAAAGAGAGAGAAAGAGATGTCTTCCATCTGTTGGTTCACTCCTAAGTGGCTGCAACAGCCGAGCTGGGCCAATCCAAAGCCCAGAAGCCAGGAGCTTCTTCTGGGTCTCCCACATGGGTGCAGGAGTCCAAACACTTGGGCCAACCTCCACTGCTTTCCCAGGTGCATTAACAGGAAGCTGGATCAGAAGAGGAACAACCAGGATTTAAGGCCCTGCAGGTGGCAGCTTTACCTGCCATGCCACAGCGCTGGTTCCCAAAATTTGATCTTTTTTCTTGACAGGCAGAGTGGACAGTGAGAGAGACAGGTCTTCCTTTGCTGTTGGTTCACCCTCCAGTGGCCGCTGCGGCCGGCGCACCGCGCTGATCCGAAGCCAGGAGCCAGGTGCTTCTCCTGGTCTCCCATGCGGGTGCAGGGCCCAAGCACTTGGGCCATCCTCCACTGCACTCCCGGACCACAGCAGAGAGCTGGCCTGGAAGAGGGGCAACTGGGACAGAATTTGGTGCCCTGGCCAGGACTAGAACCCAGTGTGCCGGCGCTGCAGGCAGAGGATTAGCCTAGTGAGCCACGGCGCCAGCCCCAAAATTTGATCTTTTAACCTGCTAGTTCTTCCTTGGGCTTTCAGCAGTTTTGTCTATATATAGAATTGTGTTCTCATTTATATTAAAATCTCTTCTGGCTGGTGCCGCAGCTCACTAGGCTAATCCTCCGCCTTGCGGCGCCGGCACACCGGGTTCTAATCCCGGTCGGGGCGCCGGATTCTGTCCCGGTTGCCCCTCTTCCGGGCCAGCTCTCTGCTGTGGCCAGGGAAGTGCAGTGGAGGATGGCCCAAGTGCTTGGGCCCTGCACCCCATGGGAGATCAGGAGAAGCACCTGGCTCCTGCCATCGGATCAGCGCAGTGCGCCGGCCGTGGCGGCCATTGGAGGGTGAACCAACGGCAGATTGAAGACCTTTCTGTCTCTCTCACTGTCCACTCTGCCTGTCAAAAAAATTAAAAAAAAAAGCCGGCACCGCGGCTCACTAGGCTAATCCTCCGCCTTGCGGCGCCAGCACACCGGGTTCTAGTCCCGGTTGGGGCGCCGGATTCTGCCCCAGTTGCCCCTCTTCCAAGCCAGCTCTCTGCTGTGGCCAGGGAGTGCAGTGGAGGATGGCCCTAGTGCTTGGGCCCTGCACCCCATGGGAGACCAGAAGTACCTGGCTCCTGCCATCGGATCAGCGTGGTGTGCCGGCAGCAGCGCGCCGCCCGCGGCGGCCATTGGAGGGTGAACCGACGGCAAAGGAAGACCTCTCTCTCTGTCTCTCTCACTGTCCACTCTGCCTGTCAAAAAATAAATAAATAAAAATTAAAAAAAAAATAAAAAAAAATCTCTTCATTTGATCTGTTGGTAGGAAGAAAGTATATTGACATTTTTGTGTTTTTGGAATGTTTGGTGGGAACAGTTTGTCAATTTAAAAGATTTTTTTGAAAGTTTTATTTATTTGTTTGAAAGGCAGTGACAGGAAGGAAGAGAAAAAATAGAGAGGGAGAGACTTTACATCTGCTGGTTTGCTTTCCAAAAGCCTGCCACAACAAGGACTAGGCTAGGCTGAAGCCAGGAGCTAGGAACTCCATCCTGGCCTTCATGTTGGCAAGTGGCCCAAACACTTGTGCCATCTGTTGCTGCCTTCACAGGCACATTAGCAGGCACCCTTCCCTCTTTTCTGATTTAAGTGTTCTTAACTCTTTCACTTAAAATTATCACCAGCTCAGCTGGTTAAAACCAGGACATTGGCATCCCAGATGAGTGCTGATTCCAGTCCCAGCTGTTCCACTTCTGATCTAGAGCCATTCTGACATACCTGGGAAGTTAGCAGATGATGGCCCAAGTACTTGGACCCCTGCCACTCATGTGGGAGACCCAGATGGAGTTCTAGGCTCTTGGCTTCAGGCCATTGAGACCATTTGGGGAAGCAGATGGAAGATCTCTTTCTCTCTAATTCTGCCTTTCAGAGAAGTAAATAAATCTTTTTAAAAAATTGTCACTTTCCCCCTTTCCTGTAAGTTACAGTTGATCTTTGATTGGGTTACTGGATGACTGAGAATGGTGAAGAGACAGGACTATGGAAAAGGGTTTAGGATTTCACTTTTGCAGTGAAGTTGATACAAACCTAGGCAGGAAGCATGTTCCTGTCTGTACCCAGCCTGCTTTGAAAGGCATGTATAACATAAAGCAGACAATTTCCACTTCCCCTAAAGGTGCATCTACTTTGTTTGGTTTTACTTTTCATGAAAAAAAGTCTAATGAAATTGAACTACTTTGAGATTGAGAGTGAAAATAAGTGATAGGTTGTTAGGTTTTTATAATCCTGGAGTGTATCACTGTGCTTTGGGCCATAGGTAGTTTTGGAAAATCTCAGCTCTTCTTGGAATTTATTTTCATACTGTTGGTGTGATCAGTCAGACGTCATAAAAATAAGAGCTCTCAGAAGTAGTGCATAGCTCTCCTAACTCACAATGTTGCCCAAAAGTCTCAACCTTCAGGCTTTCATTCTTGAAAAGCAGGGATAACAGTCAGGTTTGTAGAGTAGGGATTCGTTAAAGAGGTGATAGAGGCTAAAGATTGGACAGGGCACATTTCCATATGATACCTCTGTGTGAGAAAAGACATGGATTCATTGGTAATTCTTGCTTTTTTCTTTGCTCTGTTTCTATAGCAAAAAAGAAATTCCTGTGTTTAATTTTACCATCCATGAGATCCACTGTCAAAGGAACATCGGTGTGTGTCCTGTCTGCACGGAACCATTCCCCAAATCTGACATGGAGACTCACGTGGCTACAGAGCACTGTCAGGTGAGCCAAGACCCAGATGTGCATACATGTGTTTAACTTGCCATTCCTCACAGACGTTTTCTACTTGCTACTGTGTACTAGCAGATGCACCTATTGTCACAAAACCTAGTTTACTCACTCTCACTTTTTACTGTAGGTCACCTGCAAATGTAACAAGAAGTTGGAAAGGAGGCAACTAAAGAAGCATGAGGTTAGTCTTGTGCTGTGAAAGGACTGAGTTACCTTGGGCCGTTGCTATGGCAGTTAGAGCCACATCGGTGCAGGAAGCCAGGCTGGTTGAGTCTTTGTTCTCTATCAGCTCATATGCATACTGCCTCTCAAGATGCATTTGAGACTTTGACAGGTCAACTGCTGCCAGGTTTAGGCTGCTGAGTACAACATTGTGTCCCCAGCTCCGGCCTTAGAGTAGCTTTTGCTGGTGTCTGTTGGTAGCCGCACTGAGTGTGAAGCCATCCTGTCCTTCTAGTGTGGGATAATCTCTTCAGTACATGGTCTGCCTTACATTTTGTAATTTCATCTTGAATTCTTAATCAGTTGGATAACATGCCTTTTTTTAAAATTTATTTTATTTGAAAGAGTTACAGAGAAGGAGAGAGAGATCTTTCATCCTCTGGTTCACTTACCAAATGGCTGCAATGGCCAGTGCTGGGCCAGTCTAAAGCCAGGAGCCAGGAGCTTCTTCCAGGTCTCCCATGTAGGTGACAGGGGTCCAAACACTTGGGCTATCTTCTGCTGCTTTCCCAGGCATGTTAGCAGGGAGCTGGACCAGAAGTGGAATATCCTGGGCTTGAACTGGCGCCCATATGAGATGCTGGCATTGCAGGCAATGGTGTAACCTGCTGTGCCACAACCTGGCCCCTAACATGCTATCTATACCTGAAGAAATTTGTCAGAGAGCATTTGGTGAAAGAGTAAGGTATCATTTGGTCCCCTAATGGGATAAAGCAGGCCAAAGTTGAAAGAGTATATTAATTCATCAATTTAAAAGACCCAACAACTATTTAAGTAGCAGTCGCATAGGAGTATATCTATATGTATGTATGTATGTATATGTGTGTATATATATATATGTAAAAATTTATCCATAAAATCCAAAATTTATTAGGATGTACACTTAAGATTTTCCTATTTCATTCTGTATATGTTAAAAAAACCCATAACAACGTAATTTTATTAATTTATATTTAAATTTCCTAAGTTATAAACTGATTCATATTCAGTATAGAAAATTTGGAAAATGGGGAATTATAAAGAAAATTAGAAGCACTGATAACCCAACGTGTGGAGAAAACATCTCATAAATACCGAGGTACTCATTATTTTGTATATATTGGAGGTATGCTTTAGTAGGCCTTACAGATTGAGGTCACATGAATGGTAATAATGAGTATTTCCCTCACTAGTGTAAAACAACCTCTCCTAGCTTCTTTGGCAGCTATTTCTGGGAGTCCCATGGTGATACACCAGTTATTGCAAAGGTTAAATACAAAGTATTCCCCAACATCCCCATTAGCCAGACTATGACAATTTTAGATCAGAGATTAACTATCAAGAATTTAAAAAAATTCTGTTTTTCTTTACTAGTTTTAAATGTATCTGTTTTTCTGGTGAGTTACTAGTACTTTTTAGGGCTGTTTGTTATATGGTGTGTGACAGTAGTTATTTGGTCTTTTCTGTTGAGTAACTTAAACCAGTAGTGTTTGTTTTTTTTTTGTGTTTTTTTTTTTTTTTTTTTTTTTTTTTTTTTTTTTTTGACAGGCAGAGTGGACAGTGAGAGAGAGAGACAGAGAGAAAGGTCTTCCTTTGCCATTGGTTCACCCTCCAATGGCTGCTGCGGCCGGCACACCGTACCGATCCGATGGCAGGAGCCAGGTACTTATCCTGGTCTCCCATGCGGGTGCAGGGCCCAAGGACTTGGGCCATCCTCCACTGCACTCCCGGGCCACAGCAGAGAGCTGGCCTGGAAGAGGGGCAACCGGGACAGAATCCGGCGCCCCGACCGGGACTAGAACCCAGTGTGCCAGCGCCGCAAGGCGGAGGATTAGCCTAGTGAGCCGCGGTGCCGGCCGAACCAGTAGTGTTTTTCTAATAAGAAACCTTTGAAAAAAAATCTTGGAGGCTGATGTTGTGGCATAGAGGGTAAAGCCGCCACCTGCAATGATGGCATCCCATGTGGGTACCGGTTTGTGTCTCTGCTGCTCCACTTCCAATCCAGCTCCCTGCTAATGGCCTGGGACATGCAGCAGAAGATGGCCCAAGTGTTTGGGCTCCTGCCACGCACGTGGGAGACCCAGATGAAGTTCCTGGCTTTCTAAATAAATAAATCATAAAAATAAAGAATGAACAATCTTTCATTTCCTAATGGTTAAGATCCTCCCTTCTACATTGGAGTACTTAGAATTGGATTCCTGCCCCTGTCTCCTAACTCTAGCGTCCTGCTAATGCAGACCTTGGGATACAGCAGTGAGGGCTCAAGTAATTGGTTCCTGTCACTTGTGTGAGAGACTCAGATTGTGTGTCCTGGCTGTTGTGGGCTTTGGGGGAGCACACTCTGTTTTTCAAATCCCAAAAAACCTTCTGAATTAGTGTTGCATCTACATGAGGTACGGTTTTTTGTTTGTTTGTTTGTTTTTTTAAAGATTATTTACTTGAAAGAGTTACACAGAGAGCGAAGGAGAGGCAGAGAGAGAGAGAGAGGTCTTCCATCCGATGGTTCAGTCCCCAATTGCAATGGCTGGAGTTGCACTGATCCAAAGCCAGGAGCCAGGAGCCTTTTCCGGGTGTCTCACATGGGTGCGGGGGCCCAAGGACTTGGGCCATTTTCTGCTTTCCCAGGCCATAGCAGAGAGCTGGATCAGAAAAGGAGCAGCTGAGACTAGAACCAGCGCCCATATGGGATGCTGGCACTTTAGGCCAAGGCATTATCCTGCTGTGCCACAGCGTTGGCCCCATGAGGTACAATTTAAAGACACAAAAGTATCTAGATATAAATTGTCTCCTTTTTATTCCTTTAAAGATGTATTTGTTTATTTGAAAGGCAGGGTCCACTGGTTCACTGCCCAAATGGCTCTCATCTGCTGTTTTCCCAGGCACATTAGCAGGGAGCCAGAAAGGAAGTGGAGCAGCCGGGACTTGAACCAGCACTCTGATGTGGGATGCCTACATCACAGGCGTAGTCTAACCTGCTACACCAGAACACTGGCCGCAAATTGTGTCTCTTCACCCGTATTGCTCCGCTATCTAGGCCCTCTGTCTGTCTTTAAAAAGTTATTATGTTTTGGGGCCAGCGCTGTGGCTTAGTGGGTAAAGCTGCTGCCTGCAGTACTGGCATCTCCTGTGGGTGCCGGTTCAAGACTTGGCTGCTCCACTTCCGATCCAGCTCTCTGCTATGGCCTGGGAAAGCAGTAGAAGATTGCCCAAGTCCTTAGGCCCCTGCACCCATGTCAGAGACCTGGAAGAAGCTCCTGGCTCTTGGCTTCAGATGGCACAGCTCCAGCTGTTGCAACCATTTGGGTAGTGAACCAGCGGATGGAAGACCTCTCTCTGCCTGTGCTTCATTCTCTCTGTAATTCTTACCTTTCAAATAAATAAATGAACCTTTTTTTTTTTTTTTTAAAGTTACTGTGTTTTTTAAATTTGAGAACTAGAGACAGAGCGCCTATCTGCTGGGTCACTCCTTCAATCCTCACAGTGAGACCAGCGCTGTGGCATAACGGGCTAAGCTACTGTCTATAGTGCCAGCATCCTATATGGGCACTGATTCAAGTCCTGGCTTCTCCACTTCTGAAACAGCTTCCTGCTAACACACTTGGGAAAGCAACAGAAGATGGCCGAAGTGCTTGGACTCCTACACCCACATGGGAGACCCAGGAGAAGGTGCTGGCTTCAACCTGACCTACCCCTGGCCATTGCAGCCATCTGGGAATTGAACCAGTGGATAGAAGATCTCTCTCTCTCTCTGTAACTCTTTCAAATAAATGAATCTTAAAATATAAATAAATAAATAAATAAATCTCCATATCCTGACAGTGACCAGAAATGGGGCCAGGCCAAAGCTGGGAGCCAAAACTCAATTCAAGTCTGCCTCATAGGGGCCAAGGACCCAGCTTCTGGAGCCATCACCTGTGGCCTCCCAAGATCTGCATTGTCAGGAATCTGGAATTGGAAGGCGGAAGCAGGGGATCGAATCCACGCACTCTCATGTGAGATGCTGGCGTCTTAACTGCTAGGCCAAACACCTAACCCTAAACCCTTTCTTGTTTCCTGCAATAGCTATTTTGTGCATATACATACAGTGCTAAAATTTTTGGAAGTAGCATTTAGAGTAGAACTTTAGTTTGTATGAAAATACATTTTGCTTTTTTGGCACAGTGGTTGTAAAGTATCTAAACTTGTGATGTTATAAAACTGTATTTGGAAGGCAGAGTTAGAGATCTTCCAACTGCTGATTCACTTCCGAATGACCGCAGTGGTTGGGGCTGGTCCAGGCTGATGCTGGGAGCCTAGAAGTCCATCCGCGTCTCCCACTGGGTAGCCAGGTTCCAAGCACTTGGGCTGTCCACTGCTTTCCCAGGTGCATTAACAGGAGCTGGATTAGAAGTCAAGCAGGGGCCATTGCTGAGGCATGGTAGGTTAAGCCTCCACCTGTGGCACCAGCATCCCATATGGGTGCTAGTTTGTGTCCCACTGCTCCTCTTCTGATCCAGCTCTCTGCTGTGGCCTGGGAAAGCAGCGGAGGATGGCCCAAGTGCCTGGGTCCCTGCACCCACATGGGAGGTCTGGAGGAGGCTCCTGGCTCCTGGCTTTGGACTGGCTCAGCTCTGGCCATTCAGGCTACTTGGAGAGTGAACTGCCAGATGGAGGGCCTCTCTGTCTCTCCCTCTGTCTGTAACTCTGCCTCTTGTATAAATAAATAAATCTTTAAGAAAAAGAAGTCGAGCAGCCAGGACTTGAGCTGGCATTCATATGGGATGTTGGCATCACAGGCAGTGGCTTAACGTACTATACCACATGCTGGCCCCAGTATTCACACTCGTGGGTTCATCTTCATTTAGTGATTTCTTGGTCTGTTTAGAATCAGTGCCAAATGTAAATTTAAAGTTTAGAAAAACCATTGTCTTTGGAAAGGGTGGTCACTGTTCATTGCCCACCACTCAAGACAGTTGGAATAGTAAGGGGAAATTTGTAGAGCTTTGACAACCGGATTGAATTGCTGGGCTTCTTGCTGTTTGCCTTTGGGTGTCTGTGGCTGATTTTGGACTACTTTGTAATGTGTGTACAAAGTGGTAAGACAGAGTGGCCGGCCGGCGCCGCGGCTCACTAGGCTAATCCTCCGCCTTATGGCGCCGGCACACCAGGTTCTAGTCCCAGTTGGGGCACCGGATTCTGTCCCGGTTGCCCCTCTTCCAGGCCAGCTCTTTGCTGTGGCCAGGGAGTGCAGTGGAGGATGGCCCAAATACTTGGGCCCTGCACCCGCATGGGAGACCAGGATAAGTACCTGTCTCCTGCCATCGGATCAGCGTGGTGCGCTGGCCGCAGCGCGCCGGCCGCGGCGGCCATTGGAGGGTGAACCAACGGCAAAGGAAGACCTTTGTGCCTGTCTCTCTCTCTCACTGTCCACTCTGCCTGTCAAAAAAACAAAAACAAAAACAAAAGACAGAGTGGCCAAGTTGATTTCTTCTAATAGTTCCTTTCCTTTGAAAAACCTAGTGGCAGGAACAAAAGGGGAAGCCGTGACTCTTCTATACATAAAAAGTATGGCAGGTGGAGGTGGGGCTGTGAGAAGTGAGTCATTAGGCCATGTTATTGTGCAGACAACATAGGGTTACTTATACAAACCAAGATGGCTACAGTGTCAGTAGGCAATATAATTTTATGGGACCACTGTTATATATGTGGTCTGTCATTGATCAGAAGGTTATTACAGAACACATGACTGTAGGTACTTTTTGCTTTTCTTGATCTGTACTGAAACACAGCCTCTACTAGGTGTGCATATTAACTGCTTCGTTACTCTGTGTTGCAGGAGAGTGAGTGCCCTCTGAGGCTTGCTGTCTGCCAGCACTGTGATTTGGAACTGTCTGTTCTCAAACTGAAGGAACATGAAGATTACTGTGGTGCCCGGACAGAGCTATGTGGCAGTTGTGGGCGCAATGTCCTTGTGAAAGATCTGAAGACTCACCCTGACATTTGTGGGAGAGAAGGGGAGGAAAAGAGAAATGAGGTTGCCATACCTCCCCAAGCATATGATGAGTCATTTGATCAAGATGGAATCTGGATCGCATCCCAACTCCTCAGACAAATTGAGGCTCTGGACCCACCTGTGAGGATACCCCGGAGGCCCCTGAGAGACTTTGGGTCAGACTTTTTTCATAATAGGACTACCAACCAAAGGAACATGCCACCTCAGTTTCCAATTCAGAATAATCTGTGTAAGTTGTGTTAAGATTAGGAAACCGAAGTGGTATCAGAATCCCAGGGTAAATAGGAGCAGGGCTTTGGCAGAGTATATTGTCATTATAGAAATGTGAGAATGGCTGGTAACACTGTGAAGAATACTTACATTCCTACAAAATGAGAATAACAGAAACTTTTCACTGTTGTGGTACAGTGAAGAGTGGTGATGATGCCACCTTCTGAGCCTCAGGCATTTGCAACAGCCATTTCCTTCTCACGATGGTCTCTTTGAGGGCAGGTGTGGTAGAGCCGATGTCTGAAATCAGGCAATCTGATTCTGAGCTCTGAAACATTGTTATGTAATGAAGAAAATATAGATGACGTGTTGAGCACTGTTACCCTAGTTAGAGCCCAGAAATAGCAGTTATTAATATACAATCAGAATAATGGTAGGCTTAATGTTCAGAGATGAATGAGAACCAGATGGCTGGGCGCACTGGTGGACCTGGGGCTGTTTTATTGGTGCCCCCATGCCTCTTTGCTGGGCAGGGACTTGATTGAGGGATAGCAGTATGTCTAAAGTGTCTTGAGTGTTCTTTGGTTTTGTTTTTCCCCCTCTAGTTGAAGAACAAGAAAGGCAGGAAAGGAATAGAAGCCGACAGCCCCTCAAAGAGGGTGGTGAAGACAGTGCGAACTTGGACTTCATGTTGGCTCTAAGTCTGCAAAATGAAGGCCAGTCCTCCAGCTTAGCAGAGCAGGACTTCTGGAGGGCCATTTGTGAGGCAGACCAGCCTCATGGTGGTCCCGCTTCTCTGAACGACATAAAGGGTAGGTTTGCTTATTCGGTGTTCGTCTGTCTACAGTATTTTATTTTATTTATTTTATTGCAGCTTATTTATTTGCGATGTAGAATTTGAGAGGTAGAAGACAGAGAGAAAAGTCTTTGATCTTCTGGTTCCTTCCCCAAATAGATGCACTGGCTGGAGCTGAACCTGTCTGAAGCCAGGAGCCTCTTCTGGGTTTCCCATGTGGGTGCAGGGGCCCAAGGACTTGGGCCATGTTCCACTGCTTTCCCAGGCTATAGTAGAGAGCTGGATCAGAAGTGGAGCAGCCGGGTCTCGAACTGGCACCCATATGGGATGCCAGTACCACAGGCAGAGGCTTAGCCTACTATGCCACAGCACTGGCCCCTCTCAGCTTTTTTTAATGTCTCTCTCTCTCTCTCTCTTTTTTTTTTTTTTTTCCATGTACTTGAAATATAGAGTGAGTGTGAGAGAGAAACAGAGTTCTTCTGTCTACTGATTTATTCCCCAAATAGCCTGTAGCAGCCAGTCTGGGCCTGGCTGAAGCCAACTGCCCAGAACTCCATCCTGCTCTTCCACATGGGTGGCAGAGGTCTAAGTGCTTGAGCCGTCATCATCTGCTGCCTCCCAAAATGCATTAGCAGGAAATCGAATGGGAAGCAGAGAAGCTGTGACTTGGAACTGGTACTCTGTTTTTTTTTTTTTTTTTTTTTTTTTTTTTTTGACAGGCAGAGTGGACAGTGAGAGAGAGAGACAGAGAGAAAGGTCTTCCTTTGCCGTTGGTTCACCCTCCAATGGCCGCCGCGGCCGGCGCGCTGCGGCCGGCGCACCGCGCTGATCCGATGGCAGGAGCCAGGAGCCAGGTGCTTTTCCTGGTCTCCCATGGGGTGCAGGGCCCAAGCACCTGGGCCATCCTCCACTGCACTCCCTGGCCACAGCAGAGGGCTGGCCTGGAAGAGGGGCAACCGGGACAGAATCCGGTGCCCCGACCGGGACTAGAACCCGGTGTGCCGGCGCCGCTAGGCGGAGGATTAGCCTAGTGAGCCGCGGCGCCGGCTGGAACTGGTACTCTGATATGGGATGTGGCCATCCCAGTGACAGCTTAACCTGTTGCACCACAATACCTGCCTTTCCCAATTTATTATTATTTTTTAAAGATTTATTTATTTTTTGAAAGAGTTACACAGAGAGGGAGAGACAGATTCACACTTGGTAGAAGCCAGGAGTCAGGAGCTTCTTCCTGGCCTCACACATAGGGGCAGGGGCCCAAGCATTTAGGCCATTTTCCTCTGCTTTTGCAGGCGCATTAGCAAGGAGCCAGAAGTGGAGCAGCCGGGTCTCTAACCAGTGCCCATATGGGATGCTGGCATCGTAGACAGTGGCTTAACCCACTATACCACAACACTGTCATTTGTCAGAATAGGGGCTAGTATCGTGGTATAGTAGGTTATGCCACCATCTGTAATGCCTGTATCCCATGTGGGTGCCAGTTCGTGTCCTGGCTGTTCCACTTCCAGTCTGGCTCCCTGCTAATGCACCTGGGAAAGCAGTGGAGGATGGCCCACATTCAAGGATTTATTTATTTGAAAGAGCAACAGAGAGGAAAAGCAAAAGATAGATAAATCTTCCATCCGTTAGTTCACACCCCAGATGTCCATGATTGCTGGGTCTGGGCCAGGCTGAACCTGGAGCCTAGGATTCCATCCGGGTCGCCTGCATCTTCCACTGCTGTCCAGGTGCATTAGCAGGAGGTGAATCAGAAGTGGAGTAGTAGAAATTTGAATTGGTGTTTCCATATGCAATACCATTGTCACAGATGGCAGCTTAACCCATTGCGCCACAATGTTGACTTCTAAAAACTATTTTTTTTAATGTTGGATATATGTTTTCAGTTTTTATTTTCACAAAATTTATTTTCATTGTATTTGAAAGGTAGAAGACAGAGCTCTTCTGTCTGCTGGTTCCTTCCTCAAATGCCCCACCACAGCCAGGGCTAGGCCGGGCTGAAGCCAGGAGCCTCTGTCTCCATCCAGGTCTCCCATATGACTGCAGGAACCCAAGTACTTGAGCCATTGCCTCCCTGGGTTCACATTAGCTGGAATTGGAAGCAAAACCAGGACTAAATCTAGCAACTCAGATGTGGATTACAAGCGTACCAAGCAGCACCTTAACTGCTGTGCCAAATACCTGCCCCCAAACTAAGTTTTTGAAATATAAAGGCTGGATTTTTTTTTTTTTTAGCGTATTTATTTATTTGAAAGGCTGAGTTACAGAGAGGCAGAGGCCAAAAGAAAGAGACAGAGGTCTTCCATCCAGTGGTTCACTCCCCCCCAGATGGCCACAACGGCCACAGCTACACCGATCTGAAGCCAGGAGCTTCTGCCAGGTCTCCCACATTGGTGCAGGGGCCCAAGGGCTTGGGCCATCTTCCACTGCTCTCCCAGGCCATAGCAGAGAGCTGGATCGGAAGTGGAGCACCCAGGACTCAAACTGGCACCCATGTGGGGATGCCAGCACTGCAGGTGGCAGCTTTACCCACTGTGCCACAGCACCGGCTCCGATTCATGACATATTTAAAACACTCAAGCTGTCAGGGATTTAGGGACCTGAAAGTTCGGTAGCTTTCAGGTGTGATTTCTTTTCATGCCACCGTATGAGTAATGACTCCAAGAACAGTGGGTCACCTCTAAACATCTTGTTGATTCAGGTAAAATACGAATTAGTCCTGGACCCAAACAGTAAATTCTGGGTCTATGTGGCCTGAAAAATAGCAAATATTTGTGAAATAGTTTGTTGTAATCCCCTCTGGACAGTGGTTGGGTTAACAGATTCAAAGACTGCATAAGACGATTCTGTGGTTCCTTAGGGGGCTGTGTCACCACAGGTTGTAAAACCACTGTTCTCGGACGTATTTTCTGCCTTAAAAATAATGCTTTTGTAGGGCTGGTGTTGTGGCGCAGTGCCTGTAGCACTAGCAGTCCATATTGGAATGCCGGTTTGAGTTCCTGCTGTGCTGCTGCCAGTTCAGGTTCCTGATGATGCACCTGGAAGTCAGTGGGTGATGACGCAGGTACTTGGGTCCCTGTCACCCATGTCAGAGACCCAGATGGAGTTTCTCGCTCCTGACTTCAGCCTGTTCCAGCCCTGGCTGTTGTAGCCATTTGGGGAGTGAACTTGTGGATGGAAGATCTCTGCCTGTTGCCTCTTCCTCTACCCCTTGCCTCTCCCTCCCCACCCCCCATCACTCTGCCTAGCAAATAAATAAATAACTCTTTTTAAGAAAATAATGCTTTCTGGGGCTGGCACTGTGGTGTAGCAGATAAAGCCGCCTCCTGCAGTGCCAGCATTCCGCATGGGGGCCTTGGAAGAAGTTCTCGGCTCCTGGCTTCGGATCTGCCCAGCCCTGGCTGTTGTGGCCATTTGGGGAGTGAACCATCGGATGGAAGATCTCTCTCTCTCTGCCTCTGCCTCTCTGTAACTCTTCCTTTCAAATAAATAAAGAAATCTTAAGAAAAAGAAAATAATGCTTTCTGTATTGTAGATAGGTTTAAAAAATAATTTACATTTATAATAAAAATGATTGAATGTACCTTAGTGGGCAAATTGTTCGAAAGTGAGCTATATCTCAAAAAGCTATGAAAAAAGGTAGATAAGTATGAAAAAAATTAAGGTCATCTGAAAGAAAAGTTACTGTGATTCTTAGCTCTGATCAGCCGAAAACAGGTCTGCTTCATCTCTCCAGAGCTGAGCACTGAGGTGGTCTTTCAGAGACCATCAGTATATAGAAGAACGGGAATGCACAATCCATTGCTTCATTAGGGTGACTTCCTAACTTTGGGGAACAGAAGAAGGCTTCCTAATGTTTGATTTCTAATTTTTTTCCCTTTCTGAGTTGGGTTAACCCTCATGGAATGGTCCTATTTAGGTTCTGCCCGGAATACATGGCGGTTTCTGCTTCTTCCCTTAAAGAAAATGCCCTCATCCCAAAATCTTTTTCTTTTGGGCACTGTCTTATTTTCTCTGTCTCCTTATCAAGTTTTCAGCTGTGGGGAGCAATCCGGACTAGACTAAGTTACTCGAATTAAGACTTATTCTATGCATCTGCTCTCCCACAATATGGCGCTGGGAGAGAAGTAAACAGCTTCCGCACAGCTGCCTCCAGTTCAACCAATTAACTGTAGGACTTGCTCCTGATTGGAGAGCAGCGTACTCGGCGTGTGGGCAGCCGAGTTGGGATTGGCAGAGAAGGACTATAAAGGAGGAGAGAAACGGCATGCACCGGGAACATCTATGGGGAACATCTAGGGGAACCCGTGCAGCCCCCGAGAGAGCCGGCCGGCGGTGTGCCGCTCCCCTGCGGAAGTGGGGAATGCGGCCAGGGGGAACTGCCCTTCCACGGAGGTGGAAGGGATAGTAGCCAACCCGGGAAGAACCAGCAGAAAACCCGGGGAGGGCCGAGCAGACGAAAGAACAGCGCAGGGTCCTGTGTCGTTCCTCCACGAAGAGGGGGAGCGGCATAATGGTGCCGTGACTCGGATATGAAGCCTAGGCAGGGCTTAGTGTTGCTCCTCCATGAAGAGGGGGAGCGACATAATGGTGCCGTGACTCGGATAGGAAACCTAGCTTGGATAGGAAACCTAGGACAGATAGCAAACTTAGGAGGGAAGAAACGGGAAGAACTGGGAAAATATCGGAGAGAGAAACTAGCAAACAGCCTAGGGAAATTACTGGAGAGAGAGACTAGCAAACAGCCTAGGGAAAAGCCGGACGAAAAGGGTGCCGGAAGAAGCTATTGAAAGCCTAGGCATAGACTCAGATACGGAGCTAGAACAAACAGACTCGGACGCGGACTGTGGGGAGAGGCCAGGAGAAATGAGGGAGGAATATCATTGGAGGAAAGCTTGGGGAAACATACCGGGTAGAGAAAAATGTTAGGGAAATTGAAGCCGCGGGGGGCAGGCCGAGGCGGAAACGAAAGCCACTTTGGGGTTCTCAAGTTAGCCCGGGAATAGGGGGCGAAAAGTTGAAACCAGAAGCTGAGACGTAAGCCAGATTGGGATCCGTCTGATTAGCCCGGGGAGCAAAGGACGGGAAGCCAAATCGTGGGGCGGAGACGTACGCTGGGTTGAATTCGCCAGGCTAGCCCGGGGAACTTAGATTGAATCCTAGTGGCGGAGACGCAAGCTACGCTGTGTTACTCGCGGAAGCCGCCGCGTGCAGAGAGAGCACGGGGCGTGAATAGATAGGGAACGCTGGCGTAGGCCGTGGTTCAGACGCGAAAGGGTTAAGCGTGGAGACCGCGGAGCGCGCAAAGCCGAGCCGCGCAAAGCCGGGAAGCTGCGCAGACGAGAGAGGCGCGCGGGCTGAAGCGGCGCAGAGCCGGGAACCCGCCGGCGGGGCGAGGTGCCGGAAAGCTGCGGGGATAAGAGAAACAGAAGTTTAGAAGTAAAAGAGAAATAGGAATGTTGGCAGACAGAAGTAAAATGGGAGAAATAGAAATGCCCGGAGATAGAGAAATAGAGAAAAATAAGGCCTCCCCTCAACATGCCAATTAGGAGGCTTGGATTCGGTCTGCCTGATTTAAGGCGGTAAGCGCCAGCAAAGCTCGACCAGAGTATGAGCTGCAGGTCACCGAAGATAGGCACAAACCAACACTAATAAGTCTCCCCCACAATACGGCAATGAGAAGGCTTGGATTCGGTTTGCCTGATAGGTTTTGTAAACACCTGCAGGCAGTTCTAGCAGAGCAGAGTATGCGCTGCAGGGCACCGAACACAGGCACGCATCAGCGCCTAAAAACCTCCTCACAACATGGCGAAGAGAGGACCCGGATTCGGTTTGCCTGATGGATAGGACTTGTAAGAGCCTGTGGCAACTCTAGTGTGTGCCGCGGGACACCGAAGACAGGCGCGTATCAACGCCAAAAATAAAAAGAAAGGGGGATCTGTGGGGAGCAATCCGGACTAGACTAAGTTACTCGAATTAAGACTTATTCTATGCATCTGCTCTCCCACAATATGGCGCTGGGAGAGAAGTAAACAGCTTCTGCACAGCTGCCTCCAGTTCAACCAATTAACTGTAGGACTTGCTCCTGATTGGAGAGCAGCGTACTCGGCGTGTGGGCAGCCGAGTTGGGATTGGCAGAGAAGGACTATAAAGGAGGAGAGAAACGGCATGCACCGGGAACATCTATGGGGAACATCTAGGGGAACCCGTGCAGCCCCCGAGAGAGCCGGCCGGCGGTGTGCCGCTCCCCTGCGGAAGTGGGGAATGCGGCCAGGGGGAACTGCCCTTCCACGGAGGTGGAAGGGATAGTAGCCAACCCGGGAAGAACCAGCAGAAAACCCGGGGAGGGCCGAGCAGACGAAAGAACAGCGCAGGGTCCTGTGTCGTTCCTCCACGAAGAGGGGGAGCGGCATAATGGTGCCGTGACTCGGATATGAAGCCTAGGCAGGGCTTAGTGTTGCTCCTCCATGAAGAGGGGGAGCGACATAATGGTGCCGTGACTCGGATAGGAAACCTAGCTTGGATAGGAAACCTAGGACAGATAGCAAACTTAGGAGGGAAGAAACGGGAAGAACTGGGAAAATATCGGAGAGAGAAACTAGCAAACAGCCTAGGGAAATTACTGGAGAGAGAGACTAGCAAACAGCCTAGGGAAAAGCCGGACGAAAAGGGTGCCGGAAGAAGCTATTGAAAGCCTAGGCATAGACTCAGATACGGAGCTAGAACAAACAGACTCGGACGCGGACTGTGGGGAGAGGCCAGGAGAAATGAGGGAGGAATATCATTGGAGGAAAGCTTGGGGAAACATACCGGGTAGAGAAAAATGTTAGGGAAATTGAAGCCGCGGGGGGCAGGCCGAGGCGGAAACGAAAGCCACTTTGGGGTTCTCAAGTTAGCCCGGGAATAGGGGGCGAAAAGTTGAAACCAGAAGCTGAGACGTAAGCCAGATTGGGATCCGTCTGATTAGCCCGGGGAGCAAAGGACGGGAAGCCAAATCGTGGGGCGGAGACGTACGCTGGGTTGAATTCGCCAGGCTAGCCCGGGGAACTTAGATTGAATCCTAGTGGCGGAGACGCAAGCTACGCTGTGTTACTCGCGGAAGCCGCCGCGTGCAGAGAGAGCACGGGGCGTGAATAGATAGGGAACGCTGGCGTAGGCCGTGGTTCAGACGCGAAAGGGTTAAGCGTGGAGACCGCGGAGCGCGCAAAGCCGAGCCGCGCAAAGCCGGGAAGCTGCGCAGACGAGAGAGGCGCGCGGGCTGAAGCGGCGCAGAGCCGGGAACCCGCCGGCGGGGCGAGGTGCCGGAAAGCTGCGGGGATAAGAGAAACAGAAGTTTAGAAGTAAAAGAGAAATAGGAATGTTGGCAGACAGAAGTAAAATGGGAGAAATAGAAATGCCCGGAGATAGAGAAATAGAGAAAAATAAGGCCTCCCCTCAACATGCCAATTAGGAGGCTTGGATTCGGTCTGCCTGATTTAAGGCGGTAAGCGCCAGCAAAGCTCGACCAGAGTATGAGCTGCAGGTCACCGAAGATAGGCACAAACCAACACTAATAAGTCTCCCCCACAATACGGCAATGAGAAGGCTTGGATTCGGTTTGCCTGATAGGTTTTGTAAACACCTGCAGGCAGTTCTAGCAGAGCAGAGTATGCGCTGCAGGGCACCGAACACAGGCACGCATCAGCGCCTAAAAACCTCCTCACAACATGGCGAAGAGAGGACCCGGATTCGGTTTGCCTGATGGATAGGACTTGTAAGAGCCTGTGGCAACTCTAGTGTGTGCCGCGGGACACCGAAGACAGGCGCGTATCAACGCCAAAAATAAAAAGAAAGGGGGATCTGTGGGGAGCAATCCGGACTAGACTAAGTTACTCGAATTAAGACTTATTCTATGCATCTGCTCTCCCACAATATGGCGCTGGGAGAGAAGTAAACAGCTTCTGCACAGCTGCCTCCAGTTCAACCAATTAACTGTAGGACTTGCTCCTGATTGGAGAGCAGCGTACTCGGCGTGTGGGCAGCCGAGTTGGGATTGGCAGAGAAGGACTATAAAGGAGGAGAGAAACGGCATGCACCGGGAACATCTATGGGGAACATCTAGGGGAACCCGTGCAGCCCCCGAGAGAGCCGGCCGGCGGTGTGCCGCTCCCCTGCGGAAGTGGGGAATGCGGCCAGGGGGAACTGCCCTTCCACGGAGGTGGAAGGGATAGTAGCCAACCCGGGAAGAACCAGCAGAAAACCCGGGGAGGGCCGAGCAGACGAAAGAACAGCGCAGGGTCCTGTGTCGTTCCTCCACGAAGAGGGGGAGCGGCATAATGGTGCCGTGACTCGGATATGAAGCCTAGGCAGGGCTTAGTGTTGCTCCTCCATGAAGAGGGGGAGCGACATTCAGCCTTCATTTTCATCAGAGCATTTAAACTGGTGCTGAAAGTAAAATTGTAGTGACAAATGAAAATTCTGGATTGAGTATAGTTTCCGTATTTTTTTCAAAAGTCAGTGAAGACTGTGTTGTTGTCAAGTTTGGTTTGTTGGGTTGTTTCACTACTCTGTTCCTCTCTACTAGTTTGGAATTTTTAATCTGCCTCATGAAGACTGTTTACTCCACCCATTGCACTTCTTCCAGTCAATACTGTAGCCTTAGAATCAAATACTCCTGATATGGTTAGTGTTCTTCTTCTCAATGCTGTGAAGTAGATATTTCTGTTTATATACTCATTGTGTTTTGCATGTGTTTTCCATTTCCCTTACTCATTCTTCCTTGGTTCTCAGAACTTTCTTCTAGGGTAATTTTCAATTTTCTTGAAGTATGTTCTGTTGAAGATATATTTTGGTTGTAAATTCCTCCTTTTGGTTTGCCTGAAAATATCTTCATTTTGCTTTTAATTTTGAAGTTTCTCTGGCCGTGTAGTCTCAGGTTGCCAATTAATTTGTCTTAGTTCTTGGAAGACATTCTTTCTTGCTGCCTGTTGGTAGCTGTGGAGAAATCTTCCATTAATGATGTTTCACTGCAGGTGCTCACCTTCTCTGTCCACCTGATTTGTAAGATCTTTTTGTCTTTGCTGGTCTGTAGTTTCCTGATGATTCCTCTGCTTTTAAATGTTACCTGTCTTATGCTTTACTGGTTGTCTCCTTAGTTGTTTCTAATTTTTCTGCTTGTTTAATATGCCTGTTGAGATTTTTCACTTGAGTTCTCTTTGATTCTTTTCCTCATTGTGCCATGTCATTTTGTTAATCTTTTTTTTTTTTTTTTTTAAACATTTATTTGAAAGGAAGAGTTAGAGATTTTCCATTTCTTAGTTCACTCCCCAATCACAACAGCCAAGGCTGGACCTGAACAAGGCAGGAACCTAAAACTCCATCTGGGTCTCCCAGGTGGGTTTGCAGGAAGGTAGATTGGAAGTGGAGCAGCTGGGACGCAAACCAGCATCTCTGTGGGTTGCTGGTATCCTAGGCTGTAGTTTAATTCACTGTGCCACAGTGCTGGCCACCAGGGCCCATGCTGTGATGTAGTGGGTAAAGCTGCCACCTGCAGTTGCTAATGCCATAAGGGCACCGATTCGTGTCCCGGCTGCTCCCCTTCTGATCCAGCTCTCTGCTATGGCCTGGGAAAGCAGTAGAAGATGGCCCAAGTCCTTGGGCCCCTGCACCCGCGTGGGAGACCCAGAAGAAGCTCCTGGCTCCTGCCTTAGGATCAGCTCAGCTCTGGCCATTGGGTCCACTTGAGGAGTGAGCCAGCAGATGGAAGACTTCTCTCTTTTTCTCTGCCTCTGCCTCTCTCTAACTCTGCCTTTCAAATAAATAAATCTTTAAAAAAACAATCATCTTTCATACCTTAATTATATTACAGTTCCCTCTTTAACATGTCTTTAGGCATGTTCCATATACTTATTTTTCTTTGTGATACCAATGTTTGAGATCTGGTTTTTGCCATTTGTTGTTTCTGCTGATTCATTCATGGCATGTGCTGTTGGGAACATGTGTGTGTGTGTATGTACACATGTTTGTATGTCACAGTTTTCTGGCATGCTCTTAGGGGGATTTCTATGTGCTTCTTGCAGTTACCTAAGGATACTGCTAAAAAGGGATAATTTTATATTGAATTTTGACTTGGACTTTTTAAAATCAAAGTGTGTCAAAATTAAATGTAAATCCATAAATAGAGATGGTAGCCTCACACCTATGTGAGGATGATGTTATGGTTAATGTTGCTAAGTAGGTAGGCAGTTCCCGTACCTCTTCCAATTAATCCCCCCCCCCCCCCCCCGTTTGTTTAGCAGTTACAGGGAGTGTTGTGTTTGGGAATCTCAGGTTCAACATGCATTTATTCATTCACTTAAGTTACTTTTAGTCAATGTCTTTTTTGGTATTTTGTACTGGGAGGAATTTTCTGGTTATCGTTTGTCAATAATAGATAAGCCTCAGTTTCTCTATCTGTAAAATGATAATAAGAATTTAAATAATGCATAGAATGTGCTTAGATCAACACATGCTATCATTATACGTTTAAATCTCTTCCTTAATTAGAGTAGTAGCTACTTTTCTGCTGCTCAGAAAATTGGTGACAAGTAAACTGTTGTTCCATTATGAAAATGTTTGTCTAGAGTTTCGCTCTTGGATTTTGAGGATTTAATACACCCACACGTTGCCATTAGCTAAGAACCGTCAAATGAAGTGAAACTCTTACATAAACCCCATAAAAGGAATCAATATGGAAATGAAGTTTGCTTCTGTTAACTTTAGTCTGTGTGGCCTGATACCTAGGTGCCGCTGATGAGACCGTGTTGCCTTGCGAGTTTTGCGAGGAGCTCTACCCAGAGGAGCTGCTGATTGACCATCAGGTGTGTTCTGCATTACTTGAGGGCTTTCAGGAGGAATGTGTGCAGGCTGCTGTTGTTAAGGCCACTTGAGGTCTTCAGCTAATTATTTTAATACAGTGCCAGTAGTAGGAGTAGTGCCTATGTTGTTTACCGTGGCGTGACTGTTGTGTGGGTCCGAAAACATCCTGTACCCTCTTAGAGAAGTAATGCTCGTCCCAGCAGACTTTGCACGCAGTGGCGGTGCTGTGCATCTCCACTGGCCTCTTGTGATCTGGTCTCATCTCATGCCACATACTGATCTGTTGGAACTGTTGAAGGCTTGGCAGCTGTGTGTAAGAGCCAAGTTCTTCTATACACATGATTTTCTTTGTTGGAAGCTGGGTGGCCTCCTCTGGCTACGCTCCCTTAATACTTCCAGCCACACAGACCCCTTCCTTACCAGCTTGGTTCAGACCTGACTTTTGGGAAACCATTATTTTTTTTTCTGATTTATTTATTTTTCTTTCTTTTTTATTATTTATTTGAAAGAGTTACAGAGAAAGAGGAGAGACAGAGTGAGATCTTCCATCTGCTGGTTCACTCCCCAAATGGCCACAATAGCCAGGGCTGGGCCAGGCCAAAAGCCAGGAGCCCGGAGCTTCATCCAGATCTCTGATGTGTGTTCAGGGGCCCAAGTACTTGGGTCATCTTCCACTACTTTCCCAGGTGCATTAGCAGGGAACTAAATTGGAAGTGGAGCAGCCAGGACTTGAACTGGCTTCCATACAGGATTCTGGCATTGCAGATGGCTGCTTAACGCACTGCGCCACAGCGCTAGCTCCTGAGAAACCATTCTCTAGGAAAGTGGGTCCCGGGTCCACCTGTGTGCTCCCTGGAAGTCTGTGTCTGCTTCTCTTAGGGCCTGTCACCCTGAGAGAGAGTCCCCTCACCCCCTGGTTGGTCTGTACCACTGTACGGAGTTCCTGGAGGACAGGTTCCAGGTGTTCCTCATCTTAGTCAGTATTGGCATAGGAGAGATGTCAGGTGTTTGTTGAGTGAGTGAAAGTGTTTGAACCATGTAGGAATGTCTATTGCATAGCCATATGAATTTGAGAACTACGTGGTGGAAGGAACCACAATGATCTTGGTGCTCTTGGGCTGACTGATTTAGTTTGGTCTGGTCTGACATCTCCATCACTACTAAGTAGTCCCTATGCTATGGGTATTGGGACATACCTTCCCTTTGTAAGTAGAACAATCATATATATATATGTATTTATATATATATATATATATAAAGTGTATATATATATATAAAGATTTTCCAGTTAGGAGACCAGATTTTCTTTTTAAAGATTTATTTATTTATTTGAAAGGCAGAGGTAGAGAGAGAAAAAAAGAAATGTTCTATCTGCTGGTTTACTCCCCAAATGGCATCAATGGCTGGGGTTGGGCCAGGCCAAAGTCAGGAACCAGGAGCTTCTTCTGGGTTTCCACATGGCTATGAGGGGCCCAAGGACTTGAGCCATCTTCCGTTGCTTTCCCAGGTGTATTAGCAGGGAGCTGAATTGTAAGTGGAGCAACTGGGACTCAAAATGGAACCCATATGGGTTGCCAGCACTGCAGGCTATGGCTTAACCCTCTGTGCAACAGTGTAGGCCCAGTAATATGGTATTTGAATACATTGAGTTTTTGGTTTAGGAGCAGCATATGAAAATCCATTAATTAGGATATTAAAGAATATTTGGGCCTTTTTTATTGTATGGATGGAGGAAGAATCTTTAATCTCTTTCAAATCAGTTTAAAAAGAATAATCACATGAGCACAGTTTGTAAAAAATAACATTGAAATGTTTGAAACTAAAGTGAGTATTGTAGCTGCATTCTTCTGGCCTTTTTTTTTTTTTTTAAGATTTATTATTTATTTGGAAGGTAGAGTTACAGAGAGGCAGAGAGAGGGAAAGAGAAAAGTCTTCCACCTGCTGGTTCACTCCCCAGATGGCCTCAACAGCCAGAGCTGCGCCAGTCTGAAGCCAGGAGCCAGGAGCTTCTTCCGGGTCTCCCACATGGGTGCAGGGGCCCGAGGACTTGGGCCATCTTCTGCTGCTTTCCCAGACCATAGCAGAGAGCTGGAGCAGAAGTGGAGCAGCCGGGATGCGAACTGGCACCCATGTGGGATGCTGGCACTGCAGACCGAGGCTTTACCAGCTGCGCCACAGCGCTGGCCCTTCTTCTCTGGCCGTTTCTAAACTCCCTCCCCAATATTAAGTGGCATTAACATTTGTGACTTAAAGAAAATGTTTTAGAAATGTAGATTTTTCCTTAGCCTCTGATTTTTTTTAACCTATGATTTTTGAATGGCAGACAAGCTGTAACCCTTCACGTGCCTTCCCATCACTCAGTACTGACAGCTCTTCTCCCAGAGGGATGCAGGATTCTGATGTCATCTTCCAGAATTTTCTGCAGCAGGCCACAAGTAACCAGTTAGGCTCTTTGATGGTCCTGAACAATTCACGGCCTGTGGAGGAGAGTGTCATCATCCCCTGTGAATTCTGTGGGGTACAGCTGGAGGAGGAGGTGCTGTTCCATCACCAGGTAAGGCCCCTGGAGACCCTGTCCACTTGGCCCCTCAGGAGCTGAGTGTTCTTGCTTGGCCTCTGGGCTGCCTTCCACCCTGGCCGGGAATCCCTGCCCTGTCATGTGAGTTGACTTTATCAATGGTATATAACACAGGCCTTTAGACCTTACCTTCTGGTGACTGGAATTGTTATTACCACCTGGGAACCACAGTTCCAGGACTGCCTCTGTGGGAGCAGTCATGACGGCCTGGCCAGATTTGAATGAGAGTCTCCCTGAGGTTGCTGATACATTCCTCTTTGCCAGGGTGGTTCTTCCTGTTGTGTCATTTGAGACTTGCATCCCAGGAGAGCCGAGAGTCTGGTTCTGGCTCTGATGTATGGTTCGTCCCCTTCACTGGGGAGATCTGTACACGTGAAAGTTGGAGTAGACGGTGTGCAGCCCTTCGTTTTTTTCCTGCCTGTAGTTGTTTTGAGACGCCGTCACGGCAGGTACCATTTCTGTAGTTGATGCCACTCAGCTGTTGCTAGAACATCAGACATGCCATTCAAGGTAGCTGCTAGGTGTCTCCGAGGGGAGACATTGAAATAAGCAGCCAGTCGAAGTATAGGAGTGCTTTCTGGGCTCCCCCAAACCAGTAGTCCTTCCTTTACCACTGCACAAACCAGGAATTACTTCTGTCAGTGCCTTGGGCACTAACAGAATGACTGCTTCATTCCAGCTGTGTACTCCTTGCTCCCAGGATCCTCCTCTCGGTGGTTGGTAAAGTCCCCCTTCAGCTAAGATATGCTTATCCAAATACTGCTGCTTCTTACCCTCACTCCCTCTCAGCTCAGAGCCACTAATGCTTGTTTTTCTTGTTTAGGACCAGTGTGACCAACGTCCAGCCACAGCAAACAACCATGTGTTGGAGGGGATTCCCAGGCGGGATTCCCAGCTTCCAAAGACCTCCCCAGAGCTGCCTCGGAGGCGTGTCAGACACCAGGGTATTAGCCGAGGCTGAGCGGCCTTGGACCTGCCTTTCCCTTCTCACCTGCTGCTCTGTCGTAGGCTTACCTGGATCTTGAGTCACCTGCCACACCAGTTCTCGTGGGGGACTCCTGTGGCTGTTGTGTTCCCACGTTAGACTGAGCTGTCTCAATGTCCGTTGACGGGGTGACAGCCTTGGGGACAGCCGTGAGACACAACGTTTTGTGCTTAGGATGAACAGGGAGCTTGCTGTGCACTTAGTGGATTGTTTGCACACTGTGTCCTGGCTGTCTGGACTTCTGCTTCTGGTTGAGACATGTTTACCTGGGACACTCAGACCAGTGCTGAGAGCCTCTTGACTAGGCAAGGGAACTGGTATTGAAGCCTCACCACTACAGAGCCAGTTAGAAATTACTTCTCCAGGTTTTCTTGCACACCTTGTTGCGTATTTAGGAAGCTGTGTGTGAGGGCTCAGCTGATAAGTGTGCAAAGTAGACAAAGTAGACATCTCCTCTGTCCTGGAGATGTGGGTTCCAGCAGCCTTTAGGGGTGAGCACCTGTCTTCTCTCCCGAGTTGTCCTTTTCCTGCCCTGAATTCAGCACTGGTAGCAGGAACAGTCCCCTAATGCTGTGACTCTTTTCTCTTCCCAGGAGACCTGTCTTCTGGCTACATGGATGACATCAAGCAGGAAACAGCTCAAGGGCCCTCTGGCAGACCCCTTAACAACACGACAGCTACCTGTAACCGACTGCCAAAATCAACATCCAGCCGCAGACCTGGGTGCCAAGCCAGCCCTTCCCATGTGCTGAGACTTAACAGCTCAGCCATCCAGGACGCTGGGGGACAGAATCGAAGCAGCCAGAACGGGGCCATGGCTGCTGGGCACCTTCCAGTGATGCAGCCCGTTCGCAGCCCCTACCCAGAAACCCTTGTGTCCTCTTCCCCTCGTGGGCCTGCAGGGAGGTGTGCAGCAAGGTGAGAATCAGTAGGAAAGAATGTGGGCCAAAGGTCTGGCTGCACTGGCCCAGCCTGGGTGGGACTACAGCCCGTGGGAAGGGAAGGGAGTGTGGGATTTTGGCCTGCTTGCCACCTGAGTCCACGGCATCCTTTCGCTGCAAACGGGGACGGGGAGCGGGTGTTTCCCTTCCTTCCCCTGCTAGTGCAGGGCTGCTGGTGCCCTGGCGCTGCTGCTGCTGCTGCTCTGAGTTTTCTGGCCTTGCTCGGGAGTCTCAAGAGCTAGCGCCTCATCCCTGTCTTTCAGTGGTAGGAGTGAAGGTGGCAGGAACTCCCGGGTCACCCCTGCAACCACCAGCTACCGCAGCAGAGCTGTGAAGGTACTGGGACCCAGCCCATCCTGTCAGGGAAGACACATGGGGCGGCGAGGGGTGGGGTCGGAGAGTGCTGGTGTGGCTGGGACTGGGCTGGGCTCGGCTGAGGGACTGGGCTGGGCTTTTTGCTTTTGGTGGGAGGCTTTGCAGGTGCTGGATGTTGTCAGGCTCTGGGGGAGGAGGAGGTTCTTTCACCTTCCAAGTAAAATGTCTTTATTTTGTGTCCTTGTTCAACAGGCAAAGCCCGCAAAGCAACAGGGCGCTGGGGATGCAGAGGAGGAAGAGGAGGAGGAGTAGAGGGGTCTGCAGAGACCCTTGGCGTTGGCTCCCACCCTGTATGCACGGCAGCACTTGCCGCTGGGCACCCTGCTCCGGGGCGGGCGTGTTTTTCCAGATTGTAACTTTTTCTAGGTCACGGCTACCTTGTGTCTTTTGAGATTGCGCTCTGGGGTTGTGGGCTTGGGGGTGGCTACAGGGAGGCTGTTGAGAAATGTTGTGGCCTTAGCTGCCTCCTTTTGGCAGCAGTGAAACACGAGTTATGGCCTATTGGCCCGCCCACCAGGGCCCCATCTTTTGGTAAGACTGTCACCACTGCTTCTTGGTGCTGTGTGTTCCTGGTGGAAGGGATGGAAGGTTCTAGAATCCTGGAACCTATGAGTAAAATGATTCTGTTCCCATGGGGGCCTAAATTGGGGGTTTTGGAGTAACCCTGGCCACTCCTACTCTGGACATCTAGTGTGTGGAGGAGTATAGAAAAGTACTCAGGCCAGTTGCAATATGTGCTGGGAACACACCTTTAGAGATGAGTTGAGCTGGAGGTGTGTGGAGCAGGGCCTGTTACGGGCTGCTGCTTCAGCATTTGGCATCGCTGCCTTCAGTTGCTGGTAGGGGTCATGAGTCTTTGTCCTCACTGCCCTGTGCATGGGGAGGCCTGATGGGGTCCCTGCCCCTGCTAGTGCCACGCTGGACTCTGTCCTCCCTGGGACTGAGGCCCTAGCCCCATGCTGGCTCTGAAATCCAAGTGTCAGATTATTCCCCTTCTTTTTATTTTTACTATTATAATTATTATCAAGTTCCTTGTAATAGAAAATAAAGTTTGTACTTGGAGTTTAGCTAAGTATTGTGGTTCCTTCTCGTGTGCACTCCATGGAGACCATAGGGGGCCCAGAATGGGCTGCAGTCAGCCTTGGGTATGGGCGGGAGTGAGCAGGACTGGGTTTAGGATGCGTGTCACTGTTTATGCGCCGTTCACACTGCACTGTCTCCTTCTAAGTTGAACTGACAGGCTTGCTGCAGCTCTGCTGATAATGAGGGGTAGGGGACCAGCTCCCAACTGACTAGACAAAGGCAGATTCTTCAGAAATCTCAACTTGGAGAGTAGTTGACTACCCCTAGATCCCAGAGAGCGCGGCGTGGAGAAAGCAGGGTCCGGACGCTGTGCAGGTGTGCTGAGCAGAGTAAGGAAACGGGTGTGTGTGTGTGTGACACGTGTATGTTGTCCCCATGCTCATATCTGTGCTGATTTTTCTGTCTGCCACAGTGAACTCACTGATGAGACAGCCAGTTTCCACCATGGGGTTGGTTTATTCTATATTTTGCCTCTCAATACAAGAGAGAAATCTTTGGGATTTAGGACTGGCTGCAGTCTTCAATTTACAGTTAATAAACAAATTCAGCAAAGTTGCAGGACACAAAATCTATTAGACTTTCTACATACAGGATCATCCACCTGTATGGTGGATTTTACTCCTCAATCTGGGAGCTTTTTCTTTCCTAAAACAACTGGGCTGAGGGTCGGCATTGCATGGCATGTTAAGCTGCTGCCTGTGACGCCAGCCTCCTGTGTGAGTGCTCCACTTCCGAGCCAGGTCCCTGCTAATGCGCCTGGAAAGGCAGCAGAAGGTGGCCTAAGTACTTGGGCCCCTGCCACCCATGTGGGAGACTCAGATGAAGCTCCTGATTCCTGGATTCACCCTGGCCCAGCCCTGACTGCTGGAGGTGAACCAGCAGATAGAAAATCTGTAACTCTGACTCAAATAAATACATCTTCAAGTAAACATTAAAAAAGTTTGTACTGGAGCCGGCGCCGTGGCTCAATAGGCTAATCCTCCACCTTGCGGCGCCGGCACACCGGGTTCTAGTCCCGGTTGGGGCGCCGGATTCTGTCCCGGTTGCCCCTCTTCCAGGCCAGCTCTCTGCTATGGCCAGGGAGTGCAGTGGAGGATGGCCCAGGTGCTTGGGCCCTGCACCCCATGGGAGACCAGGAAAAGCACCTGGCTCCTGGCTCCTGCCAGGATCAGCGCGGTGCGCCGGCTGCAGCGGCGGCCATTGGAGGGTGAACCAACGGCAAAGGAAGACCTTTCTCTCTGCGTCTCTCTCTCTCACTATCCACTCTGCCTGTAAAAAAAAAAAAAAAAAAAAAAAAAAAAAAGTTTGTACTGGTCTCTTACTTTAAAAAATCTGTAAGATCTGTCGGGAAATTACCTTGGTCCTAATGATAATCTATGTCTTTTGTTCCTGCTCTGTTTGACTAGAGCAGAATTCTCAGGTGTTTTCTTAAAGGCCGTGTGGTCTCTATTCCAGCTGCTCAGTGCTGTAGTAGAGTGAAAGCAGTCACAGACAGTACACAGAGGAATTGGGGATACTGTCCCAGTAAAACTTCATTTACAGAAACGGGCAGCTGGATTATGGGCCATAGAGCATGCAGAAGTGTATCAGCTCTATTCTCTAAAAAACGTGAGATTCAGCAGGTTAAGCAGCCGCCTGTGACACCAACATCCCATATGAGTAACCGGTTTGAGTTGTGCTTGCTGCACTTCCAGTCCAGCTCCCTGCCAGTGCGCCTGGGAAAGCAGCAGAGGACGGCCCAAGTGCTTGGGCTCCAGCTTCCCATGTCAGAGACCTGGACAGGGTTTCTGGCTTCTGGCTTTGGCCTGGCTCATTTGAAAGGCAGAACAAGAGAGTGGGGGGAGGGGACACGCAAAGATCTTCTGTTGGTTCACTCAAATGAGTGGGGCTAGGTCAGGCCAAATCTAGAAGTCTAGAATCACATCTGGGTCTACCACTTGGGTGGCAGGGTGCTTGGGCCACCTTCTGCTTTTCCCCAGCACATTAGCAGGGGGCTGCATTAGAAGCAGTGAGGATTTGAGCCGGCGCTCATGTGGGATGCCACCATCAAACAGGTGTCGGCTGACTGCTGCGCCACGACACTGGCCCCAGTCAGTCTTTTTTTTTTTTTTTTTTTTTTTTTGATTTATTTGAAAGGCAGAATTAGAGTGAGGTCCTTCATCCGCTGCTTCACTCCCCAGATGGCTGTAATGGCCAGAGCTGATCCGAAGCCAGGAGCCAAGAGCCTCTTCTGGGACACCCATGCTGGTGCAGGGGCCCAAGGACTTGGGCCATTTTCTACTGCTTTCCTAGACCACAGCAGAGAGCCAGATCAAGAGTGGAGCAGCCGGGACTTGAACCAGTGCCAACATGGGATGCCGGCACTGCGGGTGGCAGCTTTACGTGCTATGCCAGAGCAGCCGCCCCACCAGTCAGTCAGTCTTAAGAAAAAGAATCCACTTTGGTTCTATCAGCTTCCTCTGTCTTCTGGTTTCCTTTTCTTGGTTTCCATCTGATCTTTACCATCTCTTTTGCTTGCTCTGGGCATAGTTTTTTTGTTTTTGAGGTAACTTACTCTGGAAACTGGGGAGGTGAGAATCTCACTTAAGCACTGCTTTAGCTGCGTCTCCCAGACTGTTGTGCGTTCTTGTTTTGTTCAGCCCAGTTCACTCTGTGATGACTCCTTTGATTTCTTCGACTTGATTTGTGATGTCCCAGATTTGTTTTTGCTCTTATATGACTTAAATCCTTTTAAATTTACGGACTTATTTTATTGCTGCGACTATTAACCTGGGGTATGAGTTGTTGAGTGTGCACCTGGATGTGTTTTCTACTTTGTTTGGCTGAAGTAGTAGATGAAACCAGCTAAGTCAAGCTGGTGATAGTGGTGCACAAGCCTTTATATCCGTTTTGATTTTCTGTCAATTTGATTGTAACTGAAGATTGTCTACTTTTCCTTATAGTTCTATTAGTTGTTTGATTAGTTTTAAGCCTTGTCATTAGGTACATAGACATCTATGATAGTTACATTCTTAATTGGTACCTTTATTATGAAGTGATCCTTTGTTTCCCTTACAATTTGCTCTGAAATATAATTTGACATTAATATAGCAGCCTTAACTTCCTTCGGGTTAGAGGTAGCATAGGACACTTTTCTCCTGTCCTTTTCTTTTTACCCTATTCGTGTCTATATATTTAAAGTGTTTGTCTTGCTTTTTATAGGCAGCATATAATGAGTTTGTTTTTTGCTTTTGGCCCAAGATGATAATCTCGGCCTTTTAATTTGGATAATTAGGTCATTTACATTTAGTCATATTACTGATGTGGTTGACTTTTTTTTTTTTAAAGATTTATTTATTTATTTGAAAGTCGGGGTCAGAAAGAGAGACAAAGATAGAGGTCTTCCCTCTGCTGGTTCACTCCCTGGATGGCTGTAATGGCCAGTGCTGGGCCAGGCTGAAGTCAGGAATCAGGAGCTTCTTCTGGGTCTCTCTCATGGGCGGAAGAGACCCAAGTACTTGGGCTTTTCCCAGGGACATTAGCATAGAGCTGCATCAGAAGTGGAGCAGCTAGGACTCAAAAGTGATCCTATGGGTGTCAGTGTTACAGGACAGCTTAAACAGCTCAGCCATAATACCAGCCCCAAAGAGACAAGTGATTAATTTTAAATATACCATCCATATTGCTATTGGTTTTCCTTCTGTTCTGTGTTTTCTTTTTCTGCCTTCTTTTGAATGCATTTTCATTCCATTTTATCTCCTTTGTTGTCTTATTAGTAATAATTCTATTGTGTTAGTTTACTAATTGCTTTAGGGTTTGTAGTATATCCTTTTTTTTTTTTTTTTTTTTTTTTTTTAAGATTTATTTATTTGAAAGGCAGAGTTACAGAGAGGGAGGGGCAGAGAGAGAGAGAGAGCCTCCATCCGCTGGTTCACTCCCCAAATGACCACAACAGCGGAACTGGGCCGATCCGAAGCCAGGAGCTTCTGGGCCTCTCATGTGGGTGCAGGCCCAAGCACCTGGGCCATTTCCACTGTTTCTCCAGGCCATTAGCAAGGAGCTGGATCAGAAGTGGAGCAGCTCTAACCAGCACCAGTCTGGGAAGCCAGCGCCGTAGGTGGAGGTTTAACCTACTACGCCACAGCACTGGCCCCTGGTGATACACCATTTCATTTTTGGTATTAAATAGCACATTTCATATTCCCCTTCTCTCCTGTTGGCCTTTGTGCTGTTATCACACATTTGGTTTCTTTGTTATTTATAGGGTTTTAAATTAAAGTCTTTTATATTTACTCATGTAATTACTAATTTTGATGTTTTCTCTGAAGATCCAAATTTCCATCTGGAATATTTTTCCTTCGGCTTGAAGGATTTCCTTTAACTCTGTTTTACAGATCAGCTGGTGGTAAATTCTTTAAACTCTTGTATGTATGAAAAAATAATTTCTTCTTTATTTAAAAGAATTGTGTAAAATGGGGCCAGCACTGTGATGTAGCAGGTAAAGCTGCCACCTGCTGTGCCAGCATCCCACGTGGGTGCTGATTTGAATTCTGGCTGCTCCACTTGCAGTCCAGCTCCCTGCTAATGCTGCTGGGAAACCAGCGGTGGATGACCCAAGTGCTCAGGCCCCTGCTTCAGCCTGGCCCAGCCTCGGCTGTTGTGGCCATCTGGGAGGAGGACCTGCAGGTAAGACAACCTCTCCCTCTTTGCCTCTCTGCAACTCTGCCTTGCAAATAAATCTAAAAAAAAAAAAAAAGTCTAAAATGCATTATGAAATTTAACATTCTAATCATGTAGAATAATTTATCTGAAAGACAAAGTTACAGGGAGACAGAGAGAGAGATCTTCCTTCTGCTGGATCCCTTCTCAAATGGCTACCATGGCCAGAGCTGGGCCAGGCCAAAGCCAGGAGCCAAAAGCTTCTTCCAGGTCTCCCACATGGGTGGTAGGGGCTCAAGCACTTGGGCCATCTTCTGCTGACCCCAGCGTATTAGCAGGGAGCTGGAGGAAAAGTGGAGCAGCTGGGACTAAAAACAGGACTGTGGTGTGGGATGCGGACATAAGCAGTCCACAGTCATGGCCCCAACACTGTGATCGTGTTAAAGACACTAAGCATATTATCCATGACGGTGCAGCTGTCACAGCTATCTAGTTCAGAATTTTTATCCCAAAAGGAAAACTGAACCCGTTAAGCCTCTAGTCTCCAACCACAAATCTGATTTCTGTGGGTTTGTTTATTCTCTCCACTATTTGAAAGGTATTTTTGTCAGGAATAGAGTTCTAGGTTGGTAGCTTTTCTCTTTCATTACTTTAACTATCGCTACGCTGGCTCCAGAGAACGACTGGCGTCTTTGTGTTCTTGTTCCGTGCATTGTATATCTGCAGGAAAGGGAGAGTATTTTTTTGTAATTTTTTGATTGCTTAAATTTTTTTTACCTAGAAACCTTTTATTTAAGGTGTACAAACTTCATGAATTTCATATATACAAATTTAAGAACTATGGTTTTTCCCACTCTCCCCATCTGCACTCCCACCCTTCTTTCTCCTCCCTCTCCTATTTCCATTTTTTTTTTTTTTTAACTTTTTTTTATTTGAAAGAGTTTGAGAGAGAGGTAGAGAGAGGTCTTCCATCTGGGTTCAGTCCCCAGATGGCCAGGGCTGAGCTGATCCGCATGGTGGCAGAGACCCAAGTACTTGGCCATCCCCAACTGCCTTTCCAGGTACTTTGGCAGGGAGCTGGATCGGAAGTGGAGCAGCTGGGACTCAAACTAGGGTCCATATAGAACACCAGCGCTGCAGGCTGTGGCTTAACCTGCTATATCACAGAGCCAGCCCTGACTTTTTTTTTTTTTTTTTTTTAGATTTATTTACTTATTTGAAAGAATACAGAGAGATCTTCCATCTGCTAGTTCCCTCCCCAGGTGGCTGCAACAACCAGCCGGCTGCAACAACCAGGGCTGGGCTGGGAGGACGCTGGAAGCAGGAGCTCCACCTGCATCTCCCACGTGGGTGGCAGGGCCCCAGCCTTCCGGGCGTTTCACTGCTTTCCTTGGCAGCCAGCCCAGCGACAACTGAGACCAGCAAGCCGAGCCACAGCACTGGCCCCGTTATTTTTTACAAAGATACATTTTCAATTACCTTTATACACATAAGAGTAACCCTGCACTAAGTAAAGAGCTCAACAAATAGTATGAGAAAAAACGTCTTCAGCAGTCGACACAAGGGCTGTTCAAAATCATTGCACCTCAAAATGTCAGTTTCACTTTATTTTTGACAGGCAGAGTTAGACAGAAAGAAAGGTCTTCCTTCCGTTGGTTCACCCTCCAAATGCTGCCGGCTGAAGCCAGGAGCCAGGTACCTCCTCCTGGTCTCCCATGGGGTGCAGGGCCCAAGCACTTGGGCCACAGAGCTGGATGGAAGAGGAGTGACCGGGACAGAATCCAGCGCCCCAACCAGGACTAGAACTGGGGTGCCGGTGCCGCAGGCAGAGGATTAGCCAAGTGAGCCATGGCACCGGCCCAGTTTCACTTTATTTTTAAATTTTTTTAAAAAGATTTGACGGGGGCCGGCGTCGTGGCACAGTAGGTTAATCCTCCACCTGCGGTGCTGGCATCCCATATGGACGCTGGTTCTAGTCCTGGCTGCTCCTCTTCCAGTCCAGCTCTCTGCTGTGGCCTGAGATAGCAGTAGAAGATGCTTGGGCCTCTGCACCCTCATGGCGGACCAGGAAGAAGTTTCCTGGCTCCTGGCTTCAGATCAGCATAGCTCCAACCGTTGTGGCCATCTGGGGAGTGAACCACGGAAGGACGACCTTTTTGTCTCTTCCCTCTCACTGTCTGACTCTCAAATAAATAAAATCTAAAAAAAAAAAAAAAAAGATTTGACAGGGTTGCCTCTCCCTTTCGAGACAGAGATCTTCCATCCACTGGTTCACTCCTCAATTGGCTGTGAGCCAGGACGAAGCCAGGAGCATTTGGGTTTTCCACATGGGTGGCAGGGCCCCAAACACTTGGACCATCCTCTGCTGCTTTCCCAGGCCATTAGCGGTAGCAGTACAGGGGCTGGCGCTGTGGTGTAGTGGGTACAGCTGCTGCCTGGAGTGGCGGCATCCCATATGCGCTCCAGTTGGAGTCCTAACTACTCCCGTTCTAATCCAGCTCCCTACTAACGTGCCTGGGACAGCAGGGGAGGACGGCCCAAGTCCTTGGGCCCCTGCACCCACGTGGGAGACCTGGAAGAAGCTCCTGGCTCCTGGCTCCGGCTCGGCGCAGCTCCAGCCGTTGTGGCCAATTAGGGAGTGAACCATCAGATGGAAGATCCCCCCCGCCCCGCCTCTTTCTCTGCATCTCCTCTCCCTGTGTAACTCTGACTTTCAAATAAATAAATATTTAAAAAATTAACAACAAAAAAATCAGTGAAAAAAAATTTAAAGAAAAAGAGCAGCTGAGACTCCTGGTGCCTGTGTGGGATGCCAGCACCTCAGACTGGCTTCACTACAGTGCTGGCCCCAGGTCTAATGCTGTCATCGGATGCCCAACATCTGGAGTCCACGTTATTGAGAACAGTGTCTTTTGGGGTTGTTACACGCTTTAGCTTTGTTGTCATGCATGGTTATTTGGGTTGATCTTTTTTTTATTTAAAGATTTATTTATTTGAAAGACAGAGAAGTCTTCCACCTGCTGGTTCACTCCCCAGATGGCCTCAATGGCCAGAGCAGCACGAATCCAAAGGTAGGAGCCAGGAGCTTCTTCCGGGGCTCCCACACGGGTTCAGGAGCCCAAGCACTTGGGCCTCCTCCACTGCTTTCCCTGGCCATAGCAAAGAGCTGATCGGAAGTGCAGCAGCCAGGGCTCCAAGCGGTGCCCATCCAGATGCTGGCACTGCAGGTGGCGGCTTTACTTGCTACACCACAGTGCTGGTCCCTTGGATCAAGCTTGTACGCTGCCCCTCAGCAGTGAGGAATCTGGGGCTAACCTTGTTCCATCACAAAGGCAAGGCCAGTGGGGACGGGAACTGTTCTGTCCTCTGGCCCTCCCCTCTGGCCCTCTGCCCTGCAGCCTCACTGCCGCGTTCCCTCGCACGCCCTGACTTCTCAGCTCAGGGAGACTGCTGGAGGCCTTGGTGTCCCCTTCCTTTGCTTCCCTCTGAAAACCCCGTCCAGTGCCTGCAATGCCGGCATCCCATGTGGGCTCCAGTTCCAGTCCTGGCTGCTCCACTTCCCATCCAGCTCTCTGCTGTGGCCTGGAGAAGCAGTAGAAGATGGCACAAGTTCACGGGCCCCTGCACCCGTGTGGGAGACTCAGAAGAAGCTCCTGGCTCCTGGCTTTGGATCAGCTCAGCTCCGGCCACTGCGACCATTTGGGGAGTGATCCAGTGGATGGAAGACCTCGCCCTCTCTCTTTCGCTCTCTCTCTGTCTCTTTGCCTCTGCCTCTCTGTAACGCTGTCTTTCAAATAAATAAATATTGAAGAAAAATGAAAAAAAGCTCCATCCGGATGAAAGACAGGGGGTGTCAGAGCTGAGCAGTCCTGCTCGTTTCAGAAGTCCCAGCCCTCTGCAGCCTGTCCCAGGTCTCGCAGAACCACACCTCTCCCCTGTTGGAGGTGGGGCCTGAGTCTGCTTGCTGTAGTTCTGGCTTGGAGGCACTGGGAGCTCCTGCGAGGTTGTTGCCAAGTCGGATGCCACTGGGAGTTGCAGTTTTCTCCCTTGAAGCCTTTTCGGGTCCCTTGCCCTGGTATTCTGAAAATCTCTGTGCTGCATATTGGTGTCTTTCCACTCAGAGCTACTCGGTGGGCACTTTGTGTGGAAACGCACGTCCTCTTAAGTTTCTCAGAATTCATTCGAAAGAATTACACAGAGAGAGACGTAGCGCGAGCTTCCCCCCACGGGCTCACTCCCCAGCTGGTCTTATGGAGTGGAGCAGCTGGGACTCTAACCGGTACCCTTATGGGATGTCGGCACTACAGGCCGTGACTGCCCACTACGCCACAGCACAGGCCCCAAGCTGAACTTGTTTTCATTCAACTTGCCACGAACTTTTCGAAGTCCCTCTTGTACCCTTCGGCCTCGCTGCTTTGCTGTGGGTTACGTTCCCACCCACGTGTACGCGACTTCCTACGCTCTCCATGTTCCCCGGCACCCTACTGTCTCTAACCTGCTTGGTGGGGCGCGGTATCCGTGTATGCTCATCTGTTTCCCTGCTGACTGGTGTGGATGACTACCCCGGGGTGGGATCTGATTGCACTGAATTTTCACGAGGTGGCCAAGGAGATGTCCTCCCGTGTGGGCCAGGCGCAGGGCCTGGGCAGCTCACTCGGGTCTTTGCTCCGGCGTCCTGCTGCCCGCACCCTGGCACAGCAGTCGGGAGGAGGAAGGAAGCTGCTCGCTCCTCCAGGAACGGCCTGCTCTTCCCATCACAGACTTGTCTGCGACACGTGCACTGAAAGGTGGCGTCGGGAGGGCCAGGACGAGCGGGTCTGGGTGCAGACCACGGGTAGCTGCAGGGGATGGGTAGGTCGGCCGTGAGAAGGGGGCTGGGCCGGGGGGCTGAGACATGCCCTCACCTCCGGCCTGCATTTCCCTGCGTACACAGAAGGTGGAGACCCACTGCTGTCCTTTGGGCTAAGACTGGGTCAGACTCTCCCACCCCAGGCACGAGCACACACTGGCCGCCAGGACAGATGGGCGGAACATGCAGGCGCAGGGCTGGCCTTGACCTTGGATTTTTCATACATACAAAGCACGGACTCGAGGCCAGAGGAGGGCAGTGGGTAGATGGTAAGCCTGGGGAGAACACGGTGCAGACTGCAGTGCTGAGAAACGCCGGGATCCCCGGCCACCTGGGGCACCAGGCAAGGCGACCTCTGCACGTGACTCGTGGTAAATCCAGGCCGGATGAAGGTTGTTTATTGTGTGACGTTTTTTCCTGTTGTGAGCTCCCTTTACACAGCAGAGTGTGAATAGCATCAGACTGGACGAACAGTTTGTTAAATGCAACCATAAATAATGATAATAAATATACATCAAGTAACTTTACAGCACACACGTCTTAGGGCCAAGGCTGGGATGTGTCTGGACCTCCGTGTGCTCTGTGGGAGGAGCAGCGGAGCTGTCACTCACAGCTGTCGTCATCAAGCGATGGCCAACAGTCGCGTCTGAACCCCAGCTGGGGAGGCAGCGGACAGAATGCCAAGTCCATTCAGGGGACGAGGACTGGAGGGGAGCAGGAATTGAAAGATGGAGGGAGCAACACCACTTGTGATAAATCCAAGGCCCTCCACTGTGCGGTGAAATGAGAGGGTCTTCGTTGTCAGGAACACGTCCTGGTGAGACCCTCCCGTCCAGGGGCTGTGGCCCCCGCAGGCAGCAAGCCAGCCACGCCCTCTCAAGCAGGGGGCACTGCCTGCGGGCACGCACCTCCACTGGCCGCTCCCGCATCAGACGGAGCTGACGCAGCCGCCACCACTGAGCCGCGGTCTCTCTCATCCTAAGAATAGCGGGGGGAGGAGGTGGAGGCCAACAGCTCTGCCCTGACCTCACACACTCTTCCCAGGGGCCAGCGCCCCGTCTGACCAGCGTCGGCGCTCCAAGGCTGCCTAGGCACACGCACCTGTGCTTCCCCGCAGTCCTGGGAGAACTGGCCAGCCCCACAGCGGCGTCCAGAAGACAGCACGTGCTGCCCTTGGACAAAGACCGATGGCGGCACAAATGCACGGCGCAGTGGGGAGCCTGGAGGCAGCTCAGCCCTGGCACACACTTAATGGGGCGGTGAGGGGTGCGGGGCCAGCTCGGCCAGAGGGCAGAAGGACCCCCCTGGGGTCTCCATCTGGCCTTGGAAGTCTGAGTCACTGAGGTAGGCCCCACATGGACAGAGCACCTCAGTCAGCTCTTGGAAATGGGCAGTGGCCACGCTGTGTCCCCCACGTCCCCGGAGGAAGGGCCGCTGTGAGCACAGAGGTGAGGTCAGCTTGGATTCCTGTGTGTCCTGTTCAGAGACGTGGAGACGGCGCCCCCGAGCACTGTCCCTGCAGCTCCAGGCGTCCGCTCCGTGACCGCCGGCTGGGCTCTGCTGTGCCCAAGGAGTCCTCGGGGAACACAGTCCGGCTAGGGCCCCAGGAGAGACAGATGGCAGAGGGGTCATCCGGGTAGGAGGGCAGGCGACCGCTGTGGGCTCTGCCTCAGAGGAAGCAGGGAGATGAATGCGTGGAGCTCCCTGGCGTCGGGCAGCAGGAGGGCAGGGCCAGCCACCATGTGTGCTGGAGACCGCCCAGGGCAGCTCGCCGGGCTGCAGGGATGAGGTACCCACTGGAGCCTGTGGTCACGAGGGACAGTGTCCAGGAAGATGAAATTAAGAGAGACAGTCTGGGAACTAAACTATCCTACGAAGGTACCACAAACAGGCAGCAAGAGGACCAACCCAGCACGAAACGTACAAACACAAAGGCCATGTCTTCCAGGAGGCCCTTGGACACGGATCAAAGTTGGGAAAAGCAAGACGGTGCCACCTCCGTGCACAGCCCTGGCGGGACGCGCCTGCAGTAGCAGAGTAGGTGCCCAGCGACAGCCTAACTCACGGGGCTCCTCGTCAGCCACTCAGGGGGTCTTCGCGGTAGTGAATGGCACAACGCAGCTTGTCCAGTGTGATCTCCAGAGAGGAGTACTGGGGAAGCTTGATCATGAACATGCACGTCTCCACCCGGATGTGGCGCGAGTCAGGGGGACCTGCGGAAGAAACGGGCAGGTTCGAGGGCCAGGGCCTGTGCCGCCTGCCTTCCGGGGGCAGCGCCTCGCGGGCCTCTCCGCTCCCAGGTCTGCTGCCTTTAGGCAGCTCCAAGTCGATCCCAGGGCCTAGGAACCAGGAACCTGGGGTGGGACAGAAGCCTTGAGGGGAGCGAGGCACACGTGCAGCTGCTGGCCTGTGGGAACCTGACGGCACACAGGTTGGTCTGGCCGCTACCATGGTTTAAAGTTGAATTAATTTTCTGTACTCAAAAGAGATTTTAAAAAGTCTAGATTTTCAGCTTTGAGCAGACTGAAAGACAGGTGACGGCAGGCCTGTGCTGTCCCCGCCCCACCTGTGCCCTCAGCTGCATTTGGGTCCAGCGTGTGGGATTCCCCCGGTCACCCGCCCGCCCTCAGGCAGGCAGGCCTAGGCGGCTTGGCTCCAGACTGAGCAGAGGGCCTGTGTGTCCCCGCTTGGAACAGGACCAGGGAAGCAGTACCTGCTGTGCCGTCTGGGGGGGCGATCTTCATGGGGTACGGGGGCACGTGGGCTGTGTCGGGGCCCCCGTCTTTGCAGGGACAGGTGAAAGGGATGCGCTCCTGATTGCAGGCAAACTTGATGAACTTGCACAGCTCCTCCTGGGTGAACATCTCCAAGGCCCCCCAGAAGAATTCGATGTGCTGGTCCGTCTCCATCAGCCCCACCTGGTACATGGTGTGGGCCTGGGGCAGAAAGGACGCAGACGTGAGCAGGCCTGGCCTCTGCTGACCCAGCCTCTCCAACCCTGGGGTCTGCAGGCCAGGCCCAGTCCCAGGGCAGAGTGCAGCGAGGGCAGCATGGAAGCTGTGGGCACTGGGGACTGAGGTGAGGATGGCGACAGAGGCGCAGGGCTGAGGCGAGCCTCTACTGACACCTGGCATCAAAGCCAAGGATGGCGCTGGCAGGGCTCACCCAGCCTGGCCCAGGGCCGCCTACCTTCAGGAACTCCAGGTTGATGTAGGGGAGGCCACAGGTGCGCAGCTCCATCTCCAGCGGGCTGAGCGTGGTGAGCAGCTGCAGGGGGATGATGGAGCCCAGGCCGGCCCGCACAGCCGTCACGCACTCCACGTTCTGCAGCTCCCGCAGCCGCAGGCTCCGGATGGCTGCCGCGTAGATGTCCTTGTTCTCCCACCTGCCGGGCGAGAGGCGCAGGGGAGGGGGATGCTGGGGAGGTGGAGGGGCTCGTGGGTCTGGGGCCACAGCCACGCAGCCAGAGGTCTCAGTGTCAGGTGACCTCGGGGGCTCCTTCCTGCCTCTCGGTGCCACGCGCCTCAGTGCTGCCGTGGTCTTAACAAGACCCCTCACTCGAGACGCAGCCGCACAGCCCCGGTCCTGGGGAGCTCCCCCGGTCCCTCCCGCATACTCACGCCACAGGGACGTGCCGGCCGCGGCTGCACAGCTCCACCTCCTCGCCCGTCATGGTCAGGTAGGTGAACTTGCAGCAGGGCTTGCTGGGGCTGTCGGGGCTCTCGGTGGCCAGGTGCTGGGAGGCGATCTCGGCGCACAGGGCCTCCAGTTCCGTCTCGTCGTTGATCTGGGGGCCGAGGCAGAGAGAGGCAGTGCCTAGACCTGTGCCGCGCCAGGGCCGGAGCCTACACGCTGTCTTTTGCAGCCCCCTCCCTGACCCCAGCCCAGGGTCTCCCCTCAGCCTCGTGGAGGGCACAGGAACCAGGCCTGGCCCGTGAGAACACACTGTTGGTTCTTCCTGACGCCTGGCGTCAGGCATCAGGGCACGGGCCCTAGGCCAGGCTAGCGAGACCACGTTCCAGGGCTCCTCCCGTCTCCGGAAGCAGCGACCCCCGCGGGGCACCAGGCAGAGCTGCAGATCCTCCTCGGCCAGCACCCCGAGGACACTGTCTGAGACCCAAGACTGCTGCCGTTACTGGAGCACCCTGCCTAGAGTCAAACCTAGGCCCATGCAGTTCATTCAAGTGAAGGATGTTTTCAACTTGTCCTCTAGCGCTCACGACAGCCAGGAGATCAGACTGCACCCAGGTCTCCCGTGCGGGGGCGGGCCAGGCCCTTGAGCTGCCCTGCTGCTTTCCAGGGTGCACAGCAGCAGGAACCCCAAGTGACGGCAACAGTGAACGATTCGAGACTAGGAAATGTCTGAAGCTGCGTGGGGCTGGGATTTCTGCCAGTTGCCACGGGAGAAACGGACTGAATGTTGGCCACGCCCACCCCCTACCCCCCCCCCCCCCCCCGCACTCCAGAATCCGCGCTGGGCGCTGAGGAGACAGGGTCTGAGCCAAAGGGAAGCAAGGCTGCAGCTCTGGGACGGGGACAGGCGGAGCCGGAGCCCACTCACTGCCGGCGGCGGCCACCCCAGCAGCTGCCCGTGCAGCAGGTAGCAGGGACCCCACCGACTGACCGCTTTGCCCCACCACTCGTGGCCTTGCCTTTCCCCGTGCCTGGCCTCCGTCTTGGGTCTTCCGCCCAAGCCCAGCCCCTGCCTATCCAGAGCCCCGGAGGGCTCAGGGATTCCCAGCCCGTGGGTGACCTCCTCCCACCCTCAGCTCCTGAAGCCAGCAGAGGGCCAGGCGCAGGGCTGGGCAGCTCCCTTTTGCTGGCTGCTCTCCAGTGGTGGCCAAGGGGACAGCCAGGGAGCCTGGCCACGGGGGCGCCTGGCTTCAGACACACGTCTTGCCGGGTGGCTGATTCCACGTCCCGTTCCCGACCCTGCTGTGCTGGGGAGGGTGAGCGGTGCCTGGCACCAGACAGGGCCTCAGGGGCTTCTGTCAAGCCACGGGAGGGCCGGCCTGAGCACCGGCGCTGCTCGGACCCTGCCGTGGCCTGTGTGGCACAGGGACGGGGCAGGAACTGCACGTGCCACGAGGCCGGCCGCGGGTGCTCTGTCGGAGGCCCTGAGCCGGCCCGTGCGTTCCCTGGGCCCCAGGCAGCGGTCCCTTCACAGCTGCGGGGACTCCTCAGCACGGCCTCGGGGGAGGCGCACGTGGGCAGCCCAAGGGGTGGTCACCTCGCCCCCTGGGACAAGCCTTCCCGGCAGAGATGGCGTGCACCGCTCGTCCCCTCCCTCCGCAGAGAGCTCAGGTCGTGGAGGCCCGAGCAGCAGCGGCACGGAGGGCCCTGGGCACTGCTCCCACCCGCCCCGCCCCGCCCCACCCCGCCAAGTGCCCTCACATACATTCTCGAATTTCTTGACATAATTGTAGGTGAGGATGTCTGCTTCCTGCAGGTCCTGGTCAGGGTCCAGGGGCTCCCCGACCAGCGTCTTCCAGAAGGAGGGCAGCAGGTCCAGGGGGAGAGGGACGTCGGCTCGGATCGCCATCCCCAGCAGCTGCCCCAGGAAGTGCAGCAGCTGCTCCTCCCCGTAGGTGATGGGGCTGGGCGTCAGGATGTACTTGCCCTGCAGGCGGGGGCGAGAGACGCAGCTGCGACCTGTGTCCCCGCACTCGGGCCTCCCCAGGTTGCACGCTGATGGTGTGAGGGGGAAATGCAACCCGCTGGGGCCTCTGGGAAAGACGCAGCTGCGACCTGTGTCCCCGCACTCGGGCCTCCCCAGGTCGCATGCTGATGGTGTGAGGGGGAAATGCAACCCGCTGGGGCCTCTGGGAGGGACTGGGTGGCACACACAGGCACACGGGCTCCCTGTCTCCTGCTGTGGTAACCTGTGCCGCCTCGGGACCCCGCCAGACCCACAGCTGTGTTCCTTGGCCTCTGTTACAGTAATGAAAAGCACCTAACACAGCCCCTATTCCTAGAAGGACCTCCGTCCCAGGCCCCTGTGCCCCGAGGCAGGCAGGACAGAATCCACTGTAAGGACAGGGCCCAGCCCATAGCCTGGCCAGCCAGTGTGGCAAGGGCCTGCCCCACCCAGAGCAGGGAGTTTTTGGAGAAGGGCATGAATGGGACCGGGACCTGCACCCATGGCCCCAGGCCACTGCCGCCGGTGGCCCAGCCTTACCTTGTTCTTGTTGACAGCTGAGCTGGGGCACAGCAGCAGGAGCGACAGCGAGGAGCTCTGCAGCTCTTTGCACACCTGCCACAGGAAGTGGCGGAAGGAGCCACCTGCAGGACAGAGGGAGGCCCAGGCAGAGGGAGGCCCAGGCAGAGGGGCTGTGCCCAGGCAGAGGGGCTGTGCCCAGGCAGAGGGACCTGACCCCAGGCAGAGGGACTGACCCCAGGCAGAGGGGCTGTGCCCAGGCAGAGGGACTGACCCCAGGCAGAGGGGCTGTACCCAGGCAGAGGGACTGACCCCAGGCAGAGGGGCTGTGCCCAGGCAGAGGGAGGCCCAGGCAGAGGGACTGAGCCCAGGCAGAGGGACTGAGCCCAGGCAGAGGGGCTGACCCCAGGCAGAGGGACCTGACCCCAGGCAGAGGGACTGACCCCAGGCAGAGGGGCTGTGCCCAGGCAGAGGGGCTGTGCCCAAGCAGAGAGACCTGACCCCAGGCAGAGGGATGACCCCAGGCAGAGGGGCTGAGCCCAGGCAGAGAGACCTGGCTGTGGTGATGGTGGAGTGTGACGGAGACTCACCAGAGGCCCAGGGGGCCTGGGGTCACCCACCAGCTGGGGGCCGGGGGCAACTGCTGAGCTCCGGGCATCACTGTCCTCTATGCAAGCCTCGCCGGCTTGTTCAAGGTTCAGAGGAGGTCAAAGCTCTGGCCTGGGGCAGCTCTGCCTGCGCCCAGCGAGCGCACGGGAGTGGACAGACAGGGGGCACTTTGCCGGTCTTCTGCAGCCCCTATTTCTACCAGCATGATTCTCCTCTGCTGGTGGTGCCCCTGGCCTTGGCCAGCATTCCCTGGTGGGCACTGTCAGAGCAGCGGGCTCCAAGGACAGCAGTGCAGGCCCGCCGTGGACAGGGCCACCCGGAGGCCCACGTCGGGGGTACAGGTCAGGCCCCGGGGAGGAGGAGGAGACTCTGGGTTGCTGACTCCTGGAAGGCCAAGGGCCCGAGCCGTGCAGCTCAGGGAGCCGTCACTTCCGGGCGTCCCAGTTTCCTCTCGAGTAGAAGGGGGCACCACTCACGGCCCTGGCACTCCCACGCTCTGAGGGGCGAGCGTGGGCCTGGTGTGCCTGGCTTGGGGGGGGCCGGCTCTTCAGGACCGAAAGGCACCCACCCTGCAGGGGCCCTGCCCGGGGAAGGCACCGACCGGCCTGTGCTCAGGCGGCCTCTGCTGGCGCACCCAGCAGGAAGGGCAGCGCTGGCTCGAGCAGGGCGGCGGTGCCCGGCGTGGCAGGGACTGGAGCCCCCAGGGCTCGGAGCTGGCTTCCAGGCGCCGAGGTGCCGAGGGCTGGGGGCTGGGGGCGGTGCCGGCAGCAGCACTTACTGGTGCCGTGGACCTCCTCGCCTGTGAAGCGGATGTTGAAGGCGTAGGTGGGGTCGCCCCCGCTGGCCAGCTTGACGCAGAGCTGAGAGGACGGCACCGAGGCCAGCTGCCGGGCGGCCTGGCAGAAGTAGGAGTCTTCCGAAGCTCTGACTTCCCCTGGGAAGACACAGGGGCTGGCCAGAGCCTCCGGGCGCCGACCTGGCCCTCCCAGCACACACGCCCGGGGACCTGGATTCCACCGGCCCCTTGGCCGCCCTCTGGTCACGCAGCTTCTTAGCACCCTCATGGCCTGGCCGCGTGCTTCCGTCGCCTCCGGGAAGTCCTCCCACCTTTGCTCCAGCTCCTCTCCCATCTCCTCCTGCCGTGGCTGCCACGGTGTTTGTGCCTAGCATCTACCTTCCTCCTCTTTGCTAAGGCCAGAAGCCCAAATGTTAGCAGGTGCATGGGCAGAATAAAGTCTGTGTCCCCACCCTGGCACGCAGCCAGCACGGCCATGCCACGTGGAGGACAGGCGCTGGAGCCCTGAGAGCCACGCTCCGTCTGCACCCTAGAACACAGGCCCTGAGGTGACCCTGGCGTCCAGGCACAGTGCCAGCAGCACCAAGTGGAGGAGGAGCTGTCACAGCAGCACCCCCGCGTGTCGGCCCTGGAGAAACCCCCAGCTGGCGCAGGCACCGCCATTCCGCAGTGTCTGCTCTCCACAGCCGCGCCTACCTCCCACGATCTCCAGTGGATCCAAGGTGATCTCCGGCGCCGCGTGGTCAGCTGTCCTCTGCACGGTGGCATTCAGCACTCGGTTCATCACGGTCACCTTCGTGTCATAAAAGATCAGCCCTGCCGATGGCCCGTGGGAGAGAGGCGTCAGCGGCCGCACAGCCACCCCAGGCCTCTGGTCCCTGGGCGGGGCTCTCACAGGCCACGCTGGTGGCGGACCTCAGGGAGGGAATGTGTTAATATCGATCCAAATGCTAGCTGCATAGACACTTTGGCTGCGCCGTGCCCCAAAGACCCCAGGCCAACACGCCGGACTGCGAGACTGTGCGACACGGCGCTCGTGTCTGACCGAGAAGCAGACGCCTGCGTGCCCAGCTGCTGGGTGCCGCCACCGCCACCACCACCGCCAGGCTGCAGGCGTGGGGCGGACAGTGGGACGAAACTCTGTGTGTTCCTACGTAATCTGAGGGCTTCCAGAGGGAGTCGCTTTCCTCAGAGTACCTGCCACTTTGGACTGATTTCTCGGGGCCCCGCCCACGGGCTGCGCGGCTGGCCGCCGCCTGCGGTGCTGGGTCTGGGTGGGCCCGGCACTGACCTTTGGCCTCCTTGAGCAGGGCCGCGATGCTGTGCGTGTACATGGGCGTCTGGCGCAGCTCCACCAGCGGCAGGAAGAAGGTCTCCAGCGTGGTGTTGAGCGACTGCAGCAGGGCGAAGCGCAGGCGCAGGCTCTCAATGGGCACGTCTGTGTGCATGGGCGGTGGTCAGGCTGGGCCGGCAAACTCGGGGCCCCGAGGAGTCCCCAGTGGGCCTGAGCCTGTGCCAAGCCGAAGCAACGGGCCCAGGTCCTGCCAGACAGGAGGCACTGGCCCTTTAGGAGCCCGAGGCCCCCAGCCTGCCTTTGGCCATGCCGGTGGTCCCTGCTCCAGCACCTTTTACTCTGAGGTACGCACAGACCACGGGATCCGCCGACAGCAGAGCCTGTGTTACCTCCCCCAGCTGCCCAGGAAACTCGGCCTGAGTCACCCTCCTGCAGCCGCCTCCTCTCCGGCTGACAGGGACCTCCGTGGCACCCAGGAGAGCAGGGCCGCACCTGCGCTGGGCAGGGGCTCAGGTGCACCCGTGTGCAGGACACCTGCCAGTGTGCTGAGGTAGAGCGTACTCCCCGGGGAGGGTCAGCGGGGTGCTAACGTGGCCGTGTGCACTCCTAGCTTCTCAGGAAAATGTGCTGGGGCCAGTGCTGTGGCACAGCAGGTATAGCCATCCATACGGGCGCGGGTTCGAGTCCTGACTGCTCCACTTCCGGTCCAGCTCCCTGCTTATAGCCTGACAAAGCAGTGGAAGATGGCCCAAGTGCTCCCTGACACACATGGGGGATCCAGAGGAAGCTCTTGGCTTTGGACTGGCCCAGCTGCCAGCTCCTGCCACTGTGGCAATCTGGGGAGTGAAGAGCGGATGGAAGACCTCTCTCTCTCCCTTTCTCTCTGTGTAACGCTGCCTTTTTGGAGCAGGTGTTGTGGCCATCAAGTTAAGCTGCCTCTTGAGGCACCTGCAGCCCCATCGGAGCACCAGTTCAAGTCCCAGCTACTCTGTTTCCAATCCAGGTTTCTGCAAATGTATCTGGGAAGACAGAGGACGATGGCCCAAGTGCTTGGGTCCCTGCCACCCACATGGGAGACCTGGAAGGAGTTCTTGGCTCCTGGCTGGGGCCTGGCTGTTGTGTGGGCATTTGGGGAGGGAGGCAGCAGATCAAAGACGCATTTCTCTCTATCTCTCCCCCTCGTCACAGGCACACCCCACCCCAGGCAGCAAGGAGGGACCGGCCCTGGGGGCCACCTACTCGAGAGACAGGCCGTCCTGGGGTCGGTGGTGTCCGCGGGGTCCAGGTACACCTCGTGGGGGTGAAGCCGCGCCGGCGTGATGGCGAGGTGGCGGCACAGGCGGTTGATGCACTGCACCAGCGCCACGTCCATCTCGAGAGTCCACCTCCTGGAGGCCTTCTGCGCATGGCGGACGTCAGCGCAGGCACACCTGGGTCGCGGGGAGGAGGGCCCGAGTGACCGCCGGCTCCTCAGAACTCGGAAGGTGGCTTTGCATCCCTGGTTGTCCTCGGTGCTCTGACCGCAGGACACGGCACGAGAGCTCCCCGCAGAAGCCGGTGGAGCTCATGGGAGGGAGGGTGAGGGGCGGGGCGGGGGCTGCTGGAGCCCCAGCATGAAATCCAGCTACACGGAGTGGCCCGGGCAGCAAGCACGCACACTTCCGGGCTCAGTTTCTTAACATAAGCAGAGCTCACGGTCACATCAGCCTCGTGCGGTGTCACAGTGAGGACGCCTCTGGGGCCTGGCCCATTCCACACGCGCCGTGTGGGCCGCTGGTGCTGCTGACAGCACGGCCCTGTGGCCGACGGCCCCGCTGCAGGGTTTACCTGCAGAGCTCCTGGGAGGGCCTCGCCACAGGGCCGTGGGATCAGCAGTGCCAGGCACAGCCCGAGTGTCTGTCACGCAGGGAGTAGCTGAATAGATCACACCTCCTAACAGAACCCCAGGCAGCCACGAGTGCGGTCAAGCAGCGTGACGTGCGTGACACAGACATGCGTGACACAGACAGCGGAAGAGTAGACTGCAGAGCACCAGGCCCTCCCGGAGTGGCTGGGCTGTGCGCGCGTCTCTCTGGGCCCAGAACCCCCGGACTCCAGTTCCCTGCATCCATGTATGCTGGGCAAGGCTGTCGGTGAGCAGTGGCCTTCGCAAACACCAAGCTACTAACCCAAGAAAGACGGGCAGGCCAGCAGCCCCACGAGTGGGCCAACACCACGTTGCGCATACCCCGCCATGTGGGGCTGTCGTGGGAAACCGCGGCCCCCTTGTTTAGGGTGTCCCAAGTCCCACCCAAGGATGCTCTTCAGAAGGGGGTGCCTCCCAGATCCCTCCGGGCTGCCTGGCTCCAGCAGCAACCTCGGCTCCTGTAGACAAGTCCGGCACGGAGGACCCTGTGTCAGGCATCACCACGGCCCCCACGCCCCACACGCGGGTCTGGCAGCTCTTGCAAACAGGTCACCTCAGAACCAGCTGGAAGCCCAACGTGGGCCCTTCCCGCTCACAAAGCTTCAGTCCGAGAGGGGACTACTCTAACACAGCGCTCAGGGCCACACTCCTGCTCTCTCCAAGTTCAGAGAACTCATCCCTGCCCCCCAGGGGCCAACTCGGGAACCGCAGAGACGAAACAACGCAGGTGGCACGCGGGGACCTCTTCGCAGTCCTGAGGGGCAGGCAACACAGCACGCGTGTGGCAGCCGCTGTGGGGGACCCTGGGGTGGGGGCGACATCTCACCTGCTTGGAAAAGGGGACCCCTAGAGGCCTGGTGACAGCAAGAGGGCAAGGGGGACTCAGAGGGCATCGTGCCCTGGAAGAAGGGCTTCCCCTTCTACCCTGGACTGTGCCCCTGGACCCATCTGCTGAGCCCCAAGCCCAGGAAACTGTGCAGACAGGGCCTGGTAGGCGGTGCTTTAGGTGAGGTCACAGAAGGGAACTTGTAGAAGTTCACGGAATTAAATAGGTTTATTTTGGGGCAAAAAAATTTGAAATCCATGCAAACGAAAGGTCTTCAAAAAGTTATTGGAAAATGTATATCCTGTAAAAACTATGCATGGAGTTCAAACTTCTTTGAACCAACAGTAATTTATCCTTTGACTCCATTTTCCATGACCTTTTTGAAGTATCCTTGTATGGGCCTCGTGAGGACAGACACTTAGCCTGGGAGAAGACAGAGGAGCCAGGCCGTGCCGACACTGTGATCTGGGCTTGCGGCCCCCAGCGCCGCGGGAGAAGAAATCCCCGTGTGAGCGCGCAGCCTGTGGTGTCCTGACCTGGCAATGCGAGCTGGCCAGGGCACTCCCTGTCAATCTGAACAGAATAGGGTTGTTTTCAAACGTTTTAGAAAAACCACTTATCAATTATGCAAAACTAGAAATTAACCCAGAAGGCATCACAAACGGGAGACGGCTGGCTCCCCAGACAGTGTGTTCTGGGTGCTGCGGACAGTCCCTGCACAAGGACGAACGGGTGGAGGGCAGCCCTCTTACCTCTCAAAGTGAAGATCGTAGCCACAGGACAAGATCGCCCTCCAGACGCTGCGGATGTCTTGTTTGGCTCGGTCAATAACAAACTTGTGAAACCCTTCCAAGGTCAGGTATTTTTCCTCAGGGACTGATGGAAAAGTGTTCACAGTGTTAGCCATCTGCAAAGAGCTGCACACAGTGTGGGCCTCGCAGCACTCTCCCTGCTGGTCCAGACCCCTAACTCCCTCCCATCACTTTCCTTCCCTACCTGCTGCCTGCAGCACACACAGCCCCTCCTGGAGGGGTCTCCGAGGGCTCAGGCTCACATCAGCGGGCGCTTTCCCCAGCCCCTTCTCGTCTGGAAGGCTCAGGGACCCCTGACTGACCGAGCAAGCTCGTGATGGCCACGGCAGCTTTCCCCAACTCCGCCGGGGCAGGAGGCGGCTGGCATCCAGGCCCCAGGGCAGGCCTAGCTCAGGCAAGCGCCTTCCAGGAGCAAGCGTCCCGACGGGCTTCCCGGGCTTCACTGCCTTCACCTCGGGTTTCTGGAACTACTTTCCCTCCTTAAGTCGTGGTCACCAAGGACGGCGCCCTGGGAGTCAGTGCCAGGACGGAGGACTGCTGCCTCCGCCCAAGCTGCCAGGGCCTCTCAAGGCTGCAGAGGTCTCTCACACGCGGGCCCGGGCGGCTCATTTACCTTCCTGTTTCTTGGTGGGTGATTTTTCTGGGTCCTTTTCATCTGGCTTGCTCTTTTCTGGGGATTTTGGCTTCACAGTTGGCTTCTTCTCGCTTAGGGCAGTCCTGCTGTAGACCAGAGCATGGGCGTCAGAGCCTGCACGAGAGCTGCAGATCTCACACGTGCGTCAGCTCAGACCCCTGACCGGCTGCAGGCTTTGGTTTGGACAGGGCTGGGTTCAAGACCACCTTGGCCCTAGCAAATTAGGAGGGCAGATCAATGTTTTAAAATGTGAGCAACCTTGAAGCGACTCTTCAGACGCGGTTCCCACATCCTCCAGCACTGAGCTATCCGGTACAGCAGCCGCCAGCCAGACGCAGCCGCTCAATAAGACATTAGGGTGAGACGCAGGCCCCACCCAGCACCTTGGGGGCACGGGTCTCATTCTAAGGGCTCTGCGACTGCACATGCTCAGTGCCCACTGCACCAAATGGCGCAGGCCAGCAACCACCGGGTGTCCATCATCACAGAAAGTTCTCCAGACAGTGCTGACTTACAAACCACCACTCCCACATTAGGAATTCATAGATACCCATTTTTCTGATCACTTAAACCACTCTAGATAATCCTGCTGGATAATATTTTACTATTTTTAGAAAAAAGAATGGGAGGCCGGCGCCGTGGCTCAATAGGCTAATCCTCCACCTTGCGGCGCCGGCACACCGGGTTCTAGTCCCGGTCGGGGCGCCGGATTCTGTCCCGGTTGCCCCTCTTCCAGGCCAGCTCTCTGCTATGGCCAGGGAGTGCAGTGGAGGATGGCCCAGGTGCTTGGGCCCTGCACCCCATGGGAGACCAGGAAAAGCACCTGGATCCTGGCTCCTGCCATCGGATCAGCGCGGTGCGCCGGCTGCAGCGGCGGCCATTGGAGGGTGAACCAACAGCAAAAGGAAGACCTTTCTCTCTCTGTCTCTCTCTCTCACTGTCCACTCTGCCTGTCAAAAATTAAAAAAAAAAAAAAAAAAAAAAAAAAAAAAAAAAAAAAAAAAGAAAAAAGAATGGGAAAGTTCTGTTGCACTGATCTGGAATAATAATGGAATCGTAATAATGGGAAGGCAGACACTGGAAACAGCACTCAACACCCACTTGCTTACGCATCCCTAGGAAAATTCTGGAAGGCCATGTAAGTAACACTGCTCCTTGAGGGAGGGGAACTTTGAGGCTTATTAAGCATGAAGAAAATGAGGAATAACTTTTCACCGCATAAGCTTTTGAATGTTGTGCCATTTTAATCATTCGGGATTTTTTATTTATTTTTTATTTTTGACAGGCAGAGTGGACAGTGAGAGAGAGAGACAAAGAGAAAGGTCTTCCTTTGCCATTGGTTCACCCTCCAATGGCCGCCGCGGCCAGCGCGCTGCGGCCGGCGCACCGCGCTGATCCGATGGCAGGAGCCAGGAGCCAGGTGCTTTTCCTGGTCTCCCATGGGGTGCAGGGCCCAAGCACCTGGGCCATCCTCCACTGCACTCCCTGGCCACAGCAGAGAGCTGGCCTGGAAGAGGGGCAACCGGGACAGAATCTGGCGCCCCGACCGGGACTAGAACCCGGTGTGCCGGCGCTGCTAGGCGGAGGATTAGCCTAGTGAGCCGCGGCGCCGGCCATCATTTGGAATTTAAGAAATCCACATATATGTGTAAATAAAAGGCCATGCACTTCATATTAAAGTAGTGGCTTCCCGTGGGGTAACTTAACTTCTCCCAATAAGTAAATACTCATTTTCTCATTTCTCTCTACTAACAATTCATTATTTGTGTGATGGAAAGAAGTAGGACTTAAAAAAAAAACCGTGTGCCCTTCTGCTGTTTTCTTAATTCTGACCGGTCTCTCCAGCCTGTACGGTTCCAGACCCCACTGCCACTGTGGGTCAAATTAACCAGTGACCTGCAGCTGACGCAGGTGGGGACTGGAGGCACCTGCAGCAGAGCAGGGAAGAGCCAGGATGCCTGCTCCCCCAGGTGCCTGTGGGCAGGCCCCGCCGAGCCCGCCGTGAGGCCTGATCCTCCAGCTCCTTGGGGCACGCACCTGACGCTGTTGAGCACAGCCTTGTCCTTGGCGGGGGGCTTGGTGATGGGCCGCTTGGTGCTCACCACCTTCACGGGGTGCTGCTCCTTCCCAGCTTTGCTGTACTTGCTCTTGTCAAACTTGGGCTTTGGCACGCCGTATTTCCTCAGGATCTGTGGGGCACAGAGTTGGGCGTCCTCAGGCTCACCCCGCAGGAGGCCCGAGACCCAGCCCAGTACAGTGGGAGTAGGGAGCGCACCTGGGTGAGCTGGTCCTCCAGCACTTTCTTTGGAGGCCGCACATTGGTGAAGAACAGGTGCAGGAGGTTGCCCGGGGTCTGGGAGTTGATCTGCTCTTTGCTGAGGTAAATGTCAGAAACTCTGATGGGCTTGGCGGGGGTCAGGCTCAGTGTCTGCTCTGAGTGGGCGCAGCTCTTAAATATTTCTGTCAGGACCTCTCTGGCCCCGGGCACTAGCTTCTCTCCTGTCACAGAACAGAGGGAAGGCAAAACCAGAACACCGAGGTCAGGACAAGCCCGCGGCATTCGGACACTCAATGCAGACGAGGACCTGGCCCTCAGAGTCTGCGTGCCCAACCTGCCGAGTTGTAACAAGTGCCCTGTGCCACACGGACGAGGGGGCTCTCCTCCACCCTAGTCCCTGCCGCTGGCCGCGTGGAAACGACGAGGCCCCTGGGATGGCGCCAGGACCTCCACGCGGGCAGGGTGTGAGTGCAGCACGCTGGGCCGGCTGGCCCTCCTTAGAGGACACCGTGCGCTGCGTAACCCCCAAGGAAGAGAAGGGCACAACACCAGCAAGCGTCCGCCACGCGCAGGGTCAGCCGCTGACCGAGCTGCCACCGTCAGAGAACAGGCTTCCAGACCGCGCGGCGAGCTGGCAAACCAAAGACGAAAAACCAGCAACGAGTGCGCGGGAGACACGTTCACTTCTGTCCCCAGGCACGCACGCTGGAAGGCACTCCTGACTTGCTCTCTAATATGTCCACTCTGGCTCCTGCCGTCACGCTCTCCTCCCTCTCAGGGCGTCTGAGCCAGGGAAGGCCCCGCTGTGGCCCGTCACAGACATCTGGGCTGCGGCTAGGGCCGTGTCCCGAAGCTACTCAGAGGCGTCACAACCTAAAAGGACCTCTGGCATTGCCTGCTTGCGTGTTCTTCAGGACACCTCAGCAGACTCTCGCGTGCAGACGTGTCCCTGTTACCAAAGACCTGAGGGCCTCAGGGGGCGGGTGGGGCTGCAACGGAACAGAACTCAAAGGGAATTCAGAGCCCGAGTGGACCAGAAGCCTGGGAAAGCGCAACAAGGGCAGGTTGCACTCCTCGTCTGCTTGTGGGCAGCTGAGAGCCCAGGGACAAACACACCCAACTGGGACAGGGCCAGAACCAGGTGGTCAGTGAGGTGTCCCCCTTGGGCACAAAATTTAAGAATGCTGAAAACTCAGTCATTAGAATAAGTAACATTTTAAAGTTGTATTTTAAAAACGAACACAAAAGCATTAATGGTGCTTTGCCAAGCTGTATGGGCGCCCGAGCAGGAAGTACTCAGTAATATTGATCTTGATCCTATGTTTATTTATTTGAAAGAGTTACGGGTTGGGGGGGGGATCTTCCAGCTGCTGGTTCACTCCCCAGACGGCCAGCTTCATCCACGGGTCCCTCCCATGGGCAGCAGGGGTCCAAGCCTCTGGCCATCTTTGCTGCTTTTCTCAGGCCATTAGCAGGGAGCTGGATAGAAGTGGACCAGCCAGGACACGAACCGTGGGATGCCAGCATCACAGATGGCTTAACCTGCTGTGCCACAATGCTAGCCCCAGTGCTGTCTTTACCTAAGATTTTTTTTAAAAGATTTATTTATTTGAAAGGCAGTTATGAGAGACAGAGGCAGAGAAGAGAGAGAGAGAGAGAGAGAGAGAGGTCTTCTATGTGCTAGTTCACTCCCTAGATGGCTGCATGGCCAGGGCTGTGCCGATCCAAAGCCCCTGGCTCCTGGGACGTGGGCCATCCTCCACTGCTTCCCCAGGCCACAGCAGAGAGCTGGCTGGGAGGAGGAGCAGCCGGGACTCGAACCTGCACTTACATGAGAAGTCAGCACTGCAGGCCCAGCTTTACCTGCTATGCCACAGTGCCAGAGATTCTAACACTTTGGTCATCATGGATATTTTCCAACAATTTGGACTTAAATATATTGCATTTGGGGAGGCACTGTGGTGCAGCGGGTTAACACCCTGGCCTGAAGCACCAGCATCCCATATGGGTGCCGGTTCGAGACCCGGCTGCTCCACTTCCAACCCAGCTCTTTGCTATGGCCTGGGACAGCAGTAGTAGATGGCCCAAGTCCTTGGGCCCCTGCACCCACAAGGGAGACCTGGAAGAAGCTCCTGGCTCCTGGCTTCAGACTGGCCCAGCTCCAGTCATTGCGGCCATCTGGGGAGTGACTCAGTGGATGGAAGACCTCTCTCTCTGTCTCTACCTCTCTCTATAACTCTGTCAAATAAATAAAATAAATCTTTTTAAAAAATGAGTAAAGGGATAGAAAATAGGACTTTGTGAAAAATTAGCTGAAGCTGTTTCTTCCCCCAAGAATCCACTGTAAAGGATGAGGCATCAGCTGTCTGCAAGCACACGACCCAGTGACGATCAGCAAGCTGCTGTACATTCCAAATTCCCACAGAATAAACGCACTTGGACTTCAACAAGGGGTGTCTTGCTAGGCAAAAAGGCTACTTCTAAGGCTGAGGCAGGCCGTGGCCAAGCCTCTCCTGGTGGTCTCTCCTACTGGAATGGAGCTCTCCCCGCCCACACCCCAGTCCCTGACAGCTGGGAGAGGGTAGCAGTGTTCTCTTCTCACATATGAAGACGCCCATATCCCGCCACCGCTAGCGGGCGATGAGCTCCTTGCTCCATCTCCCAAGAGCACCTGAACAATTTCCACAATCATTTTCAAAATGGTCAAATAGGGGGAAATTGGGGTGGAAGTCTGGTCTTGATTTTTTCTGTAAACCTTAATTTGCCCCCCAAAATGGTCTATTAATTTTCAAAAATCCAGAACCCACCTTTAATTGATTTATCATTGAAATAATCTTCTAACCCAGGGCTCCCTTGAGTATCAAACAAACTTTGATTCACTACAGACACTGTCAGAATCTCTTCCGTTGACATTTCCATCAATTCGTCTTCACCATCCAAACTTGACAAACCAATCAAATCATTATTGTTAAATAAACTCGCTCGAATTTTCTCGATTTTGGCTCGAGATCTTATCTGTGTGAACAAAGAAAAGGGTCAGCATCTGAACGCAGAGCAACCACTCGGCGGGAACCCATGCTTCCCCTGCCCACCTTCCCCCGGAAACAGCTCTCATTCTGAAGCCGTGAGAGCCTTTGGCGTGGGCAGGGCCTCTCTGGAACAACCCAGTGGGGAGTCTTTGCTGCCACCCCGCCAGGCCTGTCTGTGGCTTCCCTCTGCTGCCCAGGGAGCTACAGCCCATGCAGGTTGGAGGAAGCCCAGGAAGGAGGCCACCAGAGTAAAGGAGGAGGTCAGGGGAGGAAAGCCCCCATGGGAGACGGCAACGCAACGCAAGTTTCCGCCTGGGAGCCTGCCCAGCAAGGGAGAGGCTGTTTTCTGAATCTAACTCCTTATGGGATGCGCAGAAAGGCCTCTGGCGCAAGATTTCTGACTAAGGAGATGCAAGACACGTCAGGACTTGAAGTGGAGAAGCGACGTGGCCACAGGTGCGCCGTCTGAACGCAGAGATCCCCGGAGCAGGGCGGCGGGAGTCTACTCTCAGCTGCTCCCTGAAGACCCCTCCTGCCAACAGCAGTGCCGGAAGGAACCCCAGGCTGCTCAAACATACGGGTGGGCCCTGAGCTGGAATGAACTTGACAAAGCCCGCCCACCACTGCGGGTCAGCTCCCCCGCCCCCACTTGGCAGCGGGCTCACTGCTGGTGACATTATCTCCAGTAGAACCACTGTGCTCATTCCAAGACCTGCCCTGGGAGACCCCGAATGCTCCAATTTCACCTAATAGTTAATTCCCCAGAAAGAACGCGGGAAGGTTTAAAGCGGCTGGGGGAACCAAATGGATGACGATTTTCGTGGCTGCCAAGGCGCAAGAGCTTTACCTCCACCACTGCGAAGCCTTTGATGGGGCGAGCCGCGAGGGGCTGGCTGTGCTGGGAGGTGGCTGTGTGCATGGAGCCCACGTCCGACACCGAGGCTGTCTCTGCACTGTCCAGGGGCTCCCCCAAGCTGCCCAGGCTGCCCAGGCTGCCAGTGCTGCACAGGGAGATGTCCAGGCTCTCCTGGCTGGACACCACATGAGGTTCCAGCAGGCCTGCAGGGATGGGCAGCTCGAGGCCGGAGGGCGGCGGGTCCACAGAGAGGTCGCTGACGGTCTGTGAGATGCCCTGGGAGCTGCAGATGGAGGCCTGGCTGGTGGAGGCAGATGCACTGGCGCTCACGGCCGGGGCCAGACTGCTGGACGTGCTCACCTCCGGACCGTCTGAGCCGGCCAGGCCCGCAGGCTTCTCTGGCTCGGCTTTCCCATCACCACACTCGGCCTTGTCTTTTGGCTTCTTGGGGTCGTCCTCCTGCAGTGGAATGTAGATCTCGTCTTTGAAGACCCCCCCGTGAGCATTGCAGGCCTTGCGGATAGCACCTCTGACGATGGCCTCGTCCAGGTGGGTGGGGATCCCGGAGATGACCAGCAGGCGGCTGTGGGCAGTGGGGCCCACCAGGGCCTGGCAGGCATCCGCGATGGCGTCGCTTGTCACGCCCAGCCCCTGAGGGTCCTTCCTGGTGAGGTGCCGGAGGATGATGAGCAAGGTGAGGGCGCGGTGGAACCACAGCATGTCCTCGGGCTTGCTGCCCCCGATGCTCAGCACCGAGGCGTCGGCGTCCACGGCGCGGGGGGGCTGGCGCTTGCCCGAGGAGGAGGCCTTCTCCCTCTTCATCTTCACTTTCTTCCTCTTGGACAGGAGGCTGGGGCTCTGCGGCGTCTGTCCTGGGGAGGAGGACGAGGAGGAGGAGGAGTCGCTGAGGTTCGGGGCGGTCGCTGAGGTCACCCCACTGGCTGTGACACTCATATTGGTGGGCAGGGTCACTTCGGCCACTGCCAGACACCCCTCCATGAGTGCGTGGAAGTAGGTGGAGAACCGGCCCTGGTCGCCGACCGCCACTGCCCCGGAGCCCCCACAGGAGCTGCCGGAGACCCAGCTCTGGGTCTCCTCGTCATACAGCTTGTGGAGCTCTGACTGCAAGGCCATCAGCATGGCCAGGCAGGGGTTCAGCTGGAGGGCGATGGAGGAAGACAGGCCGGCGGGGCGCTTCCTCTGCTCCAGGGTGTGCGCCGTCCGCAGGAGCTCGGCCAGGAGGTGGAACACCAGCTCCTTGATGCAGGCCGCCATGTCCGTGGTCCACAGGAAGTTTCCTGAGGCAAATATAAAATTGCAGATACAGCGTCACTTGGCGTTGCTCACTGCACGCCAGGCACGTTCTAAGCACTTCCACGCCGTCACCTCTCAGAGCCGCGCGGCAAGTGGGCACTGTGTTTCTCATTCCCATCTTGCAGATGAAGAAACAGAGCCTCAGAGAGCCGAGGCACGGGCCTGGACTCCTCCAGCTGTGAGAGGGGCCAGGATCTAGAGCCGGCAGGCTGGCCTTGGCCTTAACCCCTGTGCTACGTGACTGCGGGCCGGTCTGAAGGCAGTGCCCAGGCCAGCATCGCTGTTTTCTGTCTCTCACGGCGCTCGCTCGAGCAAGGTGATGCAAAGTGCCTAGAACAATGTTGCTCAAAACATGGGATACTTGGTAGCAAGGGCACACAGAACAGAAATACCACATGTGGGAAAATGGCCATCTCTCTCTCTTGATTTCATCCACAAGAGAGCTCACTCTCTGGGTGGCGTGTTCTTACCAGAGTGCACCAGGCCACAGACCCAGAGCCTCTGGCAGGCAATAGTACTTAGCTAGGATTTTCTGACAACTTTCCTTGTATTTATTTTTACGGTTATCTTAAATTATGGCAAGTGATACTAACTTCCTGTTCAACGTAGGGATGTAAAGTTTCCCCTAAAACTAAATTTAAGTTTAAAAAAGGAGAAAGGAGTTGATTACAACACAAATTATTAAATAACTGTGGACAGGCAGACATCCCATAAAGGTGGCCTGAGAATGCCTGGACCAGGGACCACACGCGTGCAGCTGACATTCCCACGTTCATGTCACCAGGAGCTGAATGCCAGTGGAGAGCACTCACGTTGGACGAGGGGCTGTGTGGGATCATGAGTACATAAAGCCCGAGTCCAGGTGAGTGAGCTGAGCCCCCGGCAGTCAGCTGCACCCGGATGGCTCTCCTACAGGGTCAAGATCATGGGATGGGGAGCCCTCAGGGCCACTTGCGCAGACTTACCGAGAGCCTCTGGGTAGGTCCGGCACCTGAGACACAGGGGCTCAGCTGCCTCCCTACTAACAGCGATGCTGTCCGAGAATTCTGACTGGAAACGAGCCCCTGGCCTCGGGAACGTGCTGTCCCAGAGCCTTCCAAAGAACAGGCGCCAAGGCTGCTCAGACGCCAGAACTGCTCACGTCCTCTCCACCGCCCTGTCTCTCCCACTGGCTCTCCACGCAGGAGTGCAGCCTTGGAGAGAATTCTCCTCCAAAACTGCACCCGACGGCCCATGGAGATCCCATTCCCACAACTGTGGTTCTTTGGCCCCACCTCAAAGCCCCTCCAGTGTGTTTTAAATAATTTAGCAAAGTTGTCAACATTTAAAAATTAGGAAATTCACATCAAAATCTGGATTCCTAGCTTTTCCCTAAGAAATAACAATTCTGGCAGGAGTGAGGTCACATCTGTCTGACCCCGGAGGGCATCTGAGTTTGCACCTTTGTCAGCCTCCAGCACTTTATTATGGAAAAATTCAAAAATATGGAAAAGTTGAAGAAATTATACAGTAAATACTCCTATACCCACCACCTAGATTCTCCTGTGAACATGTCACACACACCCCATCCAGCCCTCTACTCATCAATAAAGGCCAGCTTTGCTTTTGGTTATTTCAAAGTAAGTCACACACGTCAGCACAGCATCCACATCTGTGGGGCAGATCTGCACGTGCAGAGCGGACGACCTCGCAAGCCCCTCCATGCTTTAGGGGCTGCGTGGCCATGAGTCCTGCTCCTGCAGCACTGCTCACGGACACGCTACTCCCGACTCCCAGTTATAACGACGACACACGCTAATGCACTGACGTAAAGCATGCTAAAATCAATCTTGTTTCGGCTGGCGCGGTGGCTCACTAGGCTAATCCTCCACCTGCAGCGCCAGCACACCGGGTTCCAGTCCCGGTTGGGGCACCGGATTCTGTCCCGGTTGCTCCTCTTCCAGTCCAGCTCTCTGCTGTGGCCCGGGAGGGCAGCAGAGGATGGCCCAAGTGCTTGGGCTCTGCACCCGATTGGGAGACTGGGAGGAAGTACCCAGTTCCAGGCTTTGGATTGGCATAGCACCGGCCGAGGCGGCCATTAGGGGGGTGAACCAACAGAATGAGGACCTTTCTCTCTGTCTCTCTCTTACTGTCTATAACTCTCTCTCTGTCTATCTCTCTCTGTCTAACTCTGCCTGGAAAAAAAATAATAATAATCTTGTTTTCATGCTTAGTTGCCACCCCCCAAAATAATGGAAATAATCTGCAAATCATGGATTTGGAAGTATAGGCTATAACTCAAATCTATTCACAAGCCCACTTCAATGACTGCCACTGGACAGAAGTGCGGCCCCTCCCTGGACTGGGGCAGGCACCCTCACCTAGCAGCTCCACCACCAGCAGGAGGACTGACGTCGGGATGGTGTCAGGCTCATCCTCCGACTTCCCTTCGCCGTCTTCTGATTTCCAGGACAGCAGCTGCTCTGCGAAGGCCATGGCCAAAGGGAACTCCAAGGGCAGAGAATGTAACACCAGCACAGCTCCAGGAGGTGGAGACACTCCTGGAAGGAGAGCCCAGGAGGAAGGCATGTAACTGGCACAGAGCCACAAAGCCGGAAAAAGGAGCTGCCGGCTGCAGGTGGAGCAATGGGGCTGAAAAGCCGCCCGGCATGGGGTCTGGGGGAGGAAGTGTAACTGCTGGTCCTCCCGGCTCTTCGAGAGCTGCAGGTGCAGGAGGAGACAGAGCCAGCCCGCCGAGGGGAGAAAGGACAGTGACAGTACAGAGAACAAGCGTCCCTCATTCAGCTGAGTGGACAAGAACGGGAAGAGGAAGTCAGGCTCCAGGAAGCCTCCCTGGAAGCTCTTAGCTTGGGAAAGACACAGTCAGTCCTGTGTACAGCGGAAGCCCATGAAGACCGGTGCACTCACACGGGGCCCAGCAAGGCGTCCCCAAGACTCAAGACACTTCCAGGACCTGGGATTTCATTTCCCCTTTTCCTTCTGTCACTGCCATGGCCTACGTCAGACCAAAGCAAGAGGAAAAGGGTCCCAAGACCGATCTCCGCCACCTCCTTCAGTGCACCGGTCAGACGTGAGCCTGAGGGTCCGGGCTCTGGACAAGTCGGGGAACGTGTTGGGTTTCTGCACTGTGAGTGCTTGCATGTGACAACTGTGGAATGATGATTCAGGCAGTGACCTTCTGGGCAGTGGAAACCTGGAAGGTGAGCGGGCCCTGGTGTATGATGGGCACAGGTAGCCACTGCTTTAGGGCTTGTAGAGGTGGGGCCCTCATCTGAGTCCCAGACCAGGGAGGCCTCACAAAGGACGCCAGGGCGACAAGAGCACTTGGGCTCCCACCTAGATGGGGAGCAGACACCTGCCATGGTCAGTGCCCCTGCAGCCACACCGCACACTCGAGAGCTCGGTCTTAATGAGAACTGGAAGGATGGCAGCTGGCGTTACTGCCGTCTGAGAGGGGATAAGGAGACCGCCGTGGTCACAGCACGCTGAACAGCACACAGCCCAGAGTGTGCTTGTGAGGGGCGTGGAAATCCCCCCAGGCTCGAGACGGTGCCTGTCAGGCCTCTGCCAGGCAGGAAAGGGAGGCCTTGAAAGCTCCGGCCTCCAGAACACGTGGCTGCCAGAGTCCTGCTGTGGCTGATGGTAGTGTGATCACAGCAGGTTACCAAGTCCTTTATATCTGTATCTCCAAACAGAAGGCAAGCAGAGGATCACTCCCTGCTAGTCCCGTCCCACGAGATGACAAGAGACTCACCCAGTTTGATGTGGACCCTGTCTGTGGAGAGGACCACAGAAGGGTACTGGTCAGCGGTGGGGGGAGGTGCGAGGCCCGTGTTGGCGGGGGATGCGTCTCGAGGGTAGCAGGCAGCCTCGATGAGGTTCAGCTGACCGGTCCGCTTCACCTTGTGGCCGAGCCCGTACACCAGCACCCGAGCCCACGGCGCCTTGTACAGCGAGGAGCTGAGGAGGGGGGGGTGTTAACAGAGCCCAGCCTCACAGGCCAGCGAGACTCAGCGATGCTTTGCACCAGAAGGAAGTTACATGAGAACTGGGCATAAGTTGCTTCTCCCACATTTTAGAACTATAAAGACTAATTCCCCAAACGTGGAAATAAGGGAAGAACTATAAATTATTGTTAGACGGTGTGCATTAAAGAACAAGAACAATGGAGTTTTTTTCCCTCTGCGAACGTCGCCAGAATCCATGTGGCTTTTCTCTCCCATGGCCATCGTTGTGAGAACAGGTCACTTACTCTTTGCGGAATCCAGACTGACTTTCTTTGCAAGACACGACAACAAAAGCCGCCCCGGGGAAATTAACATCCATATTGACTTTGGACTCGGAAATTGGGAACTCTTCGGAGGGGAACTGCTCTGGTGCTGTCTGCAAAGAGACGTTTAATGAGGAAAGCCATGGGCCAGACACAAGGGACAGCATTTCATTTTCCCAGCTCACGAGGCAAAAGAAATCAGCCAGCGCACATACTGTCATAGAGGCAGGACAAAAAAGCCCTCTGGAGGGAATGAAACTGAGGATGGGACAAAGCAGGGAATCGTCTAAGAGGAGGACATCGGTGGGGGTGGGAGTGGGGGTGGGGGCGGGGAGAGAAAGGAGAGCGATGTTTCAGCAAGCCGTAAAACGTCCATGCTAAAATAAAGGGTCACCAGCTTTAGACCTCTACCTGCAGGAAGGAGCAGATCTGTTTTGTCAGCTCCAAAAGGCCCTCCTCTCCCTGGTGCAGGGTGCGGGTGATGGCCACGCTGAGCCACTCTCTCACTGTCTGGGAGTTGCCCTGGTAAAAGAGGTCTGTGGCAGAGCAGTTCTGGGAGTGGATGCAGTGCTGCAGGGACTGCGCCAGGAGGATGGAGCTGGAGCTGATGGTGCCATCTGGGGACCGGAGGGAAACAGATGCTGACAAGAACCAAGCCAGCCAGGGCCTCGAGAGCCCAAGCAACCAACAATGAACACCCCATCCGCTAACCTGCGCTGCACAGCTTATCTCGGACATAATGTCTGGGGTAACAGCTACTGCCAATTAAACTCTCTTTTTAGCACCAATACTGTTTCCTAAAATAAAATCTTACATAGAGGCCCAAGCCTACTGAACACATAAAAGTGGTTCTGCTGGATTCCAGGGTCCCCAGAGCCTGCGTAGTAAGCGCACGGTGGCAGCGAGGGTGCCTCAGGTGGAGCCGCCCCGGCTGGCAGCCTGTGGCTGGGAAGGCAGCTGCCCGTCAGTGGGTGCGGGGGGCGCCCTATCCTCTTGTTCCCCTCTCAGGAGCCGTACGATTAGGAAAGCTGGCTGGAGGCTGAGCTGCCAGCGGCAGGCAGAGTGCCCCTCAGCCTTGGGTGGGGCCAAGGGCAGACTCACTTAGCTTTCCCCAGGGGAGCAAACACCACCTCAGCCCTCAGTCCCAGGGCTGCGGGCTAACAAAGATCCCCCAGCTGGCCCGTTGACACTGGGCTCCCTGAGGTCACGAGGAGTCTACTAGGCCTGTGTGGAGTTTGCAAACGCGTTCCTTCCTCCCCAGTGCCATCTGAATGCAGCACCACTTCAGTGACTGGCTCCAAGATATTTAACTTTCCCTCGAGCCAGCTTGGAGAGTTCAGTGAATGCTTCACAGATTAAGGACAAAGGTGAGTATCTGACATGTTTCAAAGAGTGACAAGGCATGCAAGACCACCGAGCTCCTTAGTGCGATTTATCCACGTGGCCAACAGTACCGCGTTGTGCCTCTCCTCCCTGACGTGTGGCAGTGACGACGGCACACGTACTCCTGCCTGGAGCCTGGCTCAGGGTCGGGGCCACTCTAATCTGTGCTGATTTCTGGGGTGACAAAGCAGAGCCCAGTCTCACCTGGGAGAGGAGGCGCGAGGAGCTGATTGGACAGCAGCTGCAGGTGCTCCAGGGATATGTCCCGGATAGCAGGGATGTGGAAGAGGCGGGTAAACAGGTGAGGCAGCTTGGGGGCGAAGATGTTGAGCAGGGCCATGCGGCAGTACAACCTGGCCAGCGCGGCCTCGCAGCGCAGCAACTCTCTGCCAGGGGAGAGGCAGGGGAGACGCCCTGAGTGCCGCCGCCCGGGCCCCGCCCCGGACCAGGGGAGAGGCGGGGGAGACGCCCTGAGTGCCGCCGCCCGGGCCCTGCCCCGGACCAGGGGAGAGGCAGGGGAGACGCCCTGAGTGCCGCCGCCCGGGCCCCGCCCCGGACCAGGGGAGAGGCAGGGGAGACGCCCTGAGTGCCACCTCTCAGGCCCCGCCCCGGACCAGGGGAGAGGCAGGGAGACGCCCTGAGTGCCGCCGCCCGGGCCCCGCCCCCGGGACCAGGGGAGAGGCAGGGAGACGCCCTGAGTGCCACCTCTCAGGCCCCACCCCCGGACCAGGCCGCAAGGTGCCCAAGCAGAGGACTACACCGCCATAAACTTCTCTTCCAGGCCCATATTCTGTACCCCAAATGAGTCACTTGTGATTTAAATAAAAAGTCACATTTCATTATGTTTGTTTTTTTCCCAGCTCAGAAAGCACTGTGAAAAAAGAAATGGAAATATATGTCCACACCACAGCTTGCATATGTAGGTTCATAGCAGCATTATTCATAATAGCCAAATAGTGCAAATAACCGAAATCTCCGTTAACTAAGCACTCTATCCATACAATAAAACATTCTTCATCAACAAAAGAGAATAAAGTGCGGAAACACTCCATACTATGAATGAATTTTGAAAATATTACACTATGTAAAAAATTCAGACACAAAGGGCCACATATTGTGACTCCACTAATATGAAAAGTCCAGAATTGAGCAAATTAAGAACTTGGCAGGGGATGCAGAAGCTCCTGGCTCCTGGCTCTGGCCTGACCCAGCCCTGGCCATCCATTGCTGCCATCTGGGAAGTGAGCCAGCAGATGGAACATCTTGCTCTATCTCTCCCTCTCTCTTCTGTAACTCTGCCTTTCAAATAAATAAGTATTACTTTTTTTTAAAGCATTTGGTGGAAGCTGGGAGATGGGGAAAATGGTGATGACTGCCAGAGGGAGTGGGATGTCTTTCCAGGGAGATGGAAGCTCTAAAACCGACGTGGTGATATCTGTAGGGTTGTGAGGATACTGTGCACATTGTTGTAACACATTATTTACACACTTGTGAGGCAGAGAGAGACAGACAGGAGAGAAAGACAAAGGGTGAGAGGCAGAGAGAGAGCCCCATTAGTTGTTGGTTCACTCCCAAAATGGCCAGAATGGTCAGGGCTGGGCCTGGCTAAAGCCAAGGACCAGGAACTTACTCCAGGTCTCCCATGAGAATGGCAGAAACACAATCACTTTAAGCCATTAACGCTGCTTCTCAAGGTGTGCATTTGTAGGAAGCTAGAATCAGGAGTCGCAGCTAGGAATCAAACCCAGGCCCTCCACAGGGAGAGGCATTTTTTGTTTATTAAAGATTTATTTATTTATTTCACAGGCAGAGTTACAGAGGGAGAAGGAGAGACAGAAAGAGAGCTATCTTACATTCAGCTGTTCACTCTCCAAGTGGCCACAATGGCTGGGGCAGGGCCAGGCTGAGCCAGAAGCATGGTAGTCCACGTCGCCCACATGGGTGGCAGCAGGGACTTAAACTGGAATCCTTATGGGATGCCGGTGTGGCTGGCGGCAGTTTAACCTGCTATGCCACGATGCCAGCCCCACCATTCAGGCATCTTAATTGCTAGGCTACACGCTCACTCCTGACTTGTGCATTTAAGTAGGTGAACTGTATGCTATATGAATTATGTCTCAGTGAAGCTAATACAGGAACAGGTCTTGTGGCAAAGTGGCTTAAGCCACTGTTTGGGACGTCCGAATCCCATATCAAAGTGTTGATCTGAGTCCTGGCCACTCCATGCTTCCCATCCAGCTTCCTGCTAATGCACCTGGGAGACAGCAGATGAAGGTTCAAGCGCTGAGGTTCCTGCCGCCTACGTGGGAGATCTGCGTGGAGTTCCTGGTTCTGGCCTCGGCCTGGAACTGTTGTGACAACCAGCAGATGGAAGAGAGTGCTTGCACCTGCCTTCCCCTCCACCCAGCTTTCCACCCCGTCATTCTTTTTTTAAGATTTATTTATTTATTTGAAAGAGTTCCACAGAGAAAAGGTGAGGCAGAGAGAGAGAGAGAGAGATCAGTCTTCCATCTGCTGGTTCACTCCCTAATTGGCTGTAACAGCCATAGCTCAGCCAAACTGAAGTCAGGAGCCAGGAGCCTCTGCCAGGTCTCCCACATGGGTGCAGGGGCCCAGGGATTTGGGCCATCTTGTACTGCTTTCCCAGGCCATAGCAGAGAGCTGTGGGGAGCAGTTAGGACTTGAACCAGCGCCCACAGGGGATGCTGGCACTGCAGCCAGTGGCTTTACCTGCTACACCACAGCGCAGCTGCCCCTCCCCCCAGTCATTCTATATCTTAAATAAATAAATGATTTAAAAAAAAAAAGCTATAGGGGCCGGTGCCATGGCTCACTTGGTTAATCCTCCACCTGCGGTGCCAGCATCCCTTATGGGCGCCAGGTTCTAGTTCCAGTTGCTCCTCTTCCAGTCCAGCTCTCTGCTGTGGCCCAGGAAGGCAGTGGAGGATGGCCCAAGTCCTTGGGCCCTGCACCCGCATGGGAGACCGGGAGGAAGTACCTGGTTCTTGGTTTCAGATCGGCACAGCACACAGGCCGTAGCGGCCATTTGGGGGGTGAACCAACGGAAGGAAGACCTTTCTCTCTATCTCTCTATCTATTACTGTCTATAATTCTACCTGTCAAATTAAAAAAAAAAATAGCTACTATAGAGGCTGGCACTGTGGCATAGTGGGTTAAGCCTCTACCTGCGGCACTGGCATCCTGTATGGGTGCCGGTGGAAGTTCCGGCTGCTCTTCTTCTGATCCAGCTCTCTGCTGTGGCCTGGGAAAGCAGTAGAAGATGGCCCAAGTGCTTGGGCCCCTGCACCCACGTGGGAGTCCTGGCTTCTGATCGGCTCAGTTCCTGCTTTTGCAGCCATTTGGGAAGTAACCCAGCAGATGGAACACCTTTCTCTCTGTCTCTCCTTCTCTCTGTAACTCTACTTCTCAAATAAATAAGTAAGCAGTGTCTTAAAAAAAAAAAAAAAAAAAAGCTATTATTAAAAAATCCCCCGTGAGGCCGGCACCGTGGCACACTCGGCTAATCCTCTGCCTGGGGCACCAGCACCCTGGCTTCTAGTACCAGTTGGGGTGTCGGATTCTGTCCCGGTTGCCCCTCTTCCAGGCCAGCTCTCTGCTGTGGCCCGGGAGTACAGTGGAGGATGGCCCAAGTGCTTGGGCCCTGCACCTGCATGGGAGACCAGGAAGAAGCACCTGGCTCCTAGCTTCGGATCAGCACAGCGCACGGGCTGTAGTGGCCATTTTTGGGGGTGAACCAACGGAAGGAAGACCTTTCTCTCTGTCTCTCTCTCTCTCACACTGTCTAACTCTGCCTGTCAAAAACCAAAAAAACTTCCGGTGGGCATTAATATTTTTGTCATTTATTATTTTTTATTTGAGGTCCAGAAAGAGAGTGAGAGTGAGGGAGAGCAAGCTCCCACCCACTGGTCCTTATATGTCCCTGTGGTTGGGGCTCGAGCTAGAGTGAGGGGCTGGGGCTGTAGCGCAGAGCCAGGAACACAGCCCAAGTCTCCCTCGTGAGTGGCAGGAACTCAATGACTTGAGCCATCACTGCTGCCTCCCTGGCAGCAAGTTGGAGTCAGGAGCTGGAACTGGGATTGAGCCAGGACTCTGCTATGGGATGCAGGCATCTCATCTGCTAAGCTAAGCCGGTTCCCTGTGGGTATTTCTATGTGATGAATACAAGGTGAGTGGCATATACCTTGAATAACAGCTCTTTAGTGGGACAGATCGTGGTGCAGCAGGTTAAGCCGCTGCTTGGTACACCCACATCCCATAGCAGAGTCCTGGTTCAAGTCCCAGCTTCTTTGCTTCCACTTCACTTCCAATACAACTTCCTGCTGATGTGCCTGGGAGGCAACCGATGATGCATCAGCCCAACTGCCTGGGTTCTTGGTACCTACGTAGGAGACACAGATGGAGTTCCTGGCTCCCCGCTTTGGCCTGGTCCAACCGTGGTTGTTGCAGGCATTTAGAGAGTGAACCAGCAGATGGAAGAAGCCTCTCTTCTCTGTCTCTCCCTCTCTATGACTATGCCCTACAAATAAATAAATAAATCTTTTAAAAACATAGTTCATTACTGGAGCCGGTGCTGTGGTGCAGTGTGTTAAAGCCCTGGCCTGATGTGCCGGGATCCCATATGGGCGCCAGCTGTAGTCCTGGCTGCTCCTCTTCCGATCCAGCTCTCTGCTATGGCCTGGGAAAGCAGAAGAAGATGGCCCAAGTCTTTGGGCCCCTGCACCCATGTTGGAGACCCGGAAGAAGCTCCTGGCTCCTGGCTTCAGATCGGCACAGCTCCGGCCATTGTGGCCATCGGGGGAGTGAAACATCGGATAGAAGACCTCTCTTTCTGTCTCTACCTCTCTTTAATTCTTTCAAATAAATAAAATAAATTAAAAAAAAAAAAAAGAAACATAGTTCATTACTAAGTCTCACTTAGAATTGAAACAAGCTTCATTTAGAATTATATTTTTGCTAAAGAATCCATTCTGTTAATACTAAGCAGAGTGGTGGCTCCCTATATTTTATTAGCTAATCACTATAATTAACATCACTTCAGTAAGAATGTAACTAAAATATGGGTCATTTTACAATTTTTTTTTTTTGACAGGCAGAGTGGACAGTGAGAGAGAGAGACAGAGAGAAAGGTCTTCCTTTGCCGTTGGTTCACCCTTCAATGGCCGCTGCGGCCAGTGCATTGCGCTGATCTGAAGCCAGGAGGCAGGTACTTATCCTGGTCTCCCATGGGGTGCAGGGCCCAAGCACTTAGGCCATCCTCCACTGCACTCCCTGGCCACAGCTGAGAGCTGGCCTGGAAGAGGGGCAACCGGGACAGAATCCGGTGCCCTGACCGGGACTAGAACCCGGTGTGCCGGCGCCGCAAGGTGGAGGATTAGCTTAGTGAGCCGCGGCGCCAGCCACATTTGACATTTTCTGACCCTAAGTAACTAAATACTGCTGTCTCATCACTCAGATTTGGGTGTAATGGCAAAGAAAGAAAGAAGCCAATGTAAAACTTAACAACTCTGTAGAGCTAGAAGTGAAGGTCAACAGAAAGACCACTAAGACGCTACCTCAGAGGGCGTTTCTCCCATCCACGCCAGCTCGTAAGGCTCTCATGCCAGAATTCAAAACGAACCCACTTCCCATTTCCTCCCTTCCTGGAGTCTAACAGTACTAACAAGGTGCCTAAAACCACACAGCAGCTGTGCACGTGCAGGAGGCTGAAAACCCGCACAGTGCTCCCCACCCCCGTCACCACAGATTTCAAAGGCAGACGTCATCAGGAACGAAGCTGTACAGAGACTGTTCTAGTCCGCTCAACGGCCTGTTCAGACCCTGCCCAACATCCATGCCTCAGAAGCCTGTCAAAGTCCTCTCTAAAAGCCATGTGAGCATCATGGATGTTTAGAGGTTTGTCTACCAATCTTTCAGTCTGCAATGTGTGCTGTGGCCCAGATGCACCCATAGGGGCTCTAATAAAGAATAAGCCAGGGGCCAGCACTGTGGTGTAGTAGGCTAAGCCTCTGCCTGTGGCACCGGCATCCCATAAGGATGCTGGTTCATGTCCCAGCTATTTCTCTTCTGATTCAGCTCTCTGCTAATGGTCTGGGAAAACAGTGGAGGATGGCCCAAGTGCTTGGGCCCCTGCACCCATATGGGAGACCTGGAAGAAGCTTCTGGCTCCTGGCTTTGGATCAGCCCAGCTCTGGCTGTTGCGGTCATCTGAGGAGTGAACCAGCAGATGGGAGACTTCTCCCTCTGACTCTCTCTTTCTGTATCTGTAACTCTACTTCTCAAATATATAAATAAAATCTTTCAAAAAAAAAAAAAAAAAAAAAGACTAAGCCAAAGTCCCAAAAAAAGATACAAGAACAAGTTTTAACCAAACAACAGTAAGCAAAAGTATTAAGTTCTGGGTGAGAAGTTATGACAAGAAGTGACCTGATGGCTCCCTTGGATGGTGTGGGGAGACCTTTTTATTGAGGTGACTATTCGGCAAAACTTGAGTGATAAGAATGAGACAGTCACGCCAGGTTCTGGGCAAATACAGCGCCCTAGGTAGGAGAGGAGCTTGGAATAGAAATGAGCGGGAATAGGAAGCCACGGGAAGGTCTACAGGAGAGGAGATCTGATCCAACAGATCATTCTGGAAGTTGTGGAGGAGCGAGAGGCAAGACATGGAGAGGAAACCGAGGGCTGTGGGCACAGGGTATGTGTTCTGGAGGGACGAGCGTCACGTGCTGTAAGGATAGCAGTACGTGTGCTAGAACCCAAGGAGTAGAAACCTGTGCCCCTTCAGAGAGCAGGCTCAGTTCACCTGTGAATTTGAAGGTTGGTGTTGTCTAGTGTGACCAAGCCATTGGTGGCAGTCCTTCGGTAGCCAGCCGGGGGCCGTTCCAACATATCAATGGGATACCAGTATCGCACCAGCACCCCTTCACTCCGAAGGTAGGTCTCTACCTGCACCAGCTCATTCACCTGCAACAGGGGAAAAATGTCTGTGTGATTTTCTGAGCACTGATTTTTTTCTATCATATATATATATTAAATATATATATGTTACTTATTTAACCAGACAAATGCTAGTTTCATGCCATGGATCTGGTTTTCAAAAGAAAGCTTGGGCTTTGCCTCTCCTGTTCCCATCTTTCCTTCACAAATCCTCACCCCTCCAAAACCTTGCTGAGCCCCAGCGGGGAGCACTCAGCTGGGGAAGCACTCACTTTACAGAGAGGGAAACTGGGGCTGGGGGAGTCAGTGAGCTGACCAAACTGACAAAGCTGTGTCTATAGCAATCATGCCAACGACAGATCCTCCATTCATCAAGGACAATGGGAGAACTGTCCCTTGCAATGTGGGTAGATACAATGTGGCAACAGTTGGGACCAGGCAGGCAGAAAACAATGGCAGAGGCAGTGCGGTTGGAAGGCACTGACTTCACTGAGATTCAGGCGCATATATTCTCTAATCAGCTCTGACCTGAGCCCATGAGAAAGGCAGGCAAGCCGTCTGCCATGATAGCCCGTTTGCTTGTTTGTCTGTTCCTAATCTGAAGAGAAACCCAACTGGATCATAATTTTTTAAAAAAGATTTATTTATTTGAAAGGCAGAGTTACAGAGAGGCAGAGGCAGAGAGAGAGAGAGAGAGATACAGATAGATCTTATCTTCCATCCACTGGTTCACTTCCCAAATGTGTGAGCCAGGCCAAAGCCAGGAGCCAGGAGCCTCTTTCGGATCTCCCACATGGGTGGAGGGGCCCAAGTACTTGGGCCATCCTCTGCTGCTTTTCCAGGCGCTTTACTGTATAGTGGGGAGCTGGACTAGAAGTGGAGCTGGGTCTCAAACCCGTGCCCATATGGGATGCCAGCACAAGTGGTGGCTTTACCTGCTATGCCACAGTGCCAGCCTCATGGGCAATCACTTCTTAAGGTATTTGGAGTCTGGCCGTGACAGTCTCAGTGCACGTAACAGACTTCTTAATCTAAAGGGCCAGGGGTCGGCACTGTGGCACAGCAGGTTAAAACCCAAACATCAACCCTGCAGCACCGGCAGCTCATATGGGCACAGGTTCAAGTCCCAGCTGCTCCACTTCTGATCCAGTTCCCTGCTGATGTGCTTGGAAAAACAGTGGAAGATGGCTGGAGTGCTTGGGCCCCTGCACCCACGTGGGAGACAAGGAGGAAGCTCCTGGCTCCTGGCTTCGGATAGGCTCAGCTCTGGCTGTTGTGGCAATTTGGGGAGTGAAACAGTGGAAGGAAGACCTCTCTCTCTCTCTGTCTCTACCTTTCTCTGTAACTCTTTCAAATAAATAAAATAAATCTTAAAAAAAAAAAAAAAAGAAATCTGAATGACTGGTCACTCACTGAATCCACATCTAAGACGACTCCATGAAGCCCAAAGGTTTTCAGCATCCCACGGATGGCAAACTTTGGCAGAGCGGTTCCAACAGTGTTGCTGGCTACGTTATTGCTGTCTGGAGAGCGGGTTACCACTGTGAGGCCTGAGGAGGGGAGACAGAGAAATTTATTCAGGAGAAAAATCATTATTGTCTTGGGACCCTGTATGTTAGACCCTGTGGTCTAAATACATCCCCAGCATTAAATGTCCTTGATTTTGTATAACCAGAAAAGGAACACAGCTCCTTCTAGAAGGTAATACAACAAAATGTTATAAATACTGTTAAAGTGTAAAAATAAAAAGACAAAATAAACTAATTAAAAATGCACAAGAGATTTGAATATTCATTTCCCCAAAGAGAAATCAAAAAATGATAGATAAAAAGATATTCAACATTAGTCACTAATCATTAGGGAAATGAAAGTTACCAAATGACTGAGCAATTCCACTCCCACACCCACCCGAGAAACAAAAACCCAGGTCCACACAAAGCCTCCTACACAAACGCTGAACCCAGTGTTACTCACAGGGGCCAAGGGTGGCGACAACTCAAATGTCCATCACAGGATGAAAGGATAAATATGACATGGTCTGTCCACAAAATGGAATATTATTTGGCCACAGAAAGGAAGGGCTGAAACATGCTACAATGTCCACGAGCCTTGAAGATTACACTATGTAAAGGGAGACAGCCACGGAAGACCACATGGTATGGCATCCCATTTAAAGGAAGCACCAACAACAGGAAAAGCCACAGAGAGAAAGTTGAGTAGAGGTTCTCTGAGACAGGGAGAGGCAAGACAAGGGCACACGACTTCCTTTTGGGGGATGAAAATGTTCTGAAGTAGAGGTGACAGTTTGATGGCTGCAAAACATTACGAACATGCTAAAACTGCCACATTGCGTACTTTAAAGGGGTGGATTATCTGAATTATATTGGGGGGGGTGGGGAGGAGGAGAAAAATAAATATATACTCCTGCGCCTGACCATGATGCTCTGCTATTTTTTGAAGATCATCTGGAAACTCTAAAAATGAGTAGCTTTAAATTCTCTTTTTCTTGTGCTTTTCTGTATTTTCTCCAAATGTGCAACAGACTTTTCCAAAAGTTGTACCTATGAAAGCTTTCTATTAAAAAAAGAGGATTTTTATTTATTTATTTATTTATTTATTTATTTATTTATGTTTTGACAGGCAGAGTGGACAGTGAGAGAGAGAGAGAGAGAGAGAGAGAGAAAGGTCTTCCTTTGCCGTTGGTTCACCCTCCAATGGCCACCGCGGCCAGCGCACCATGCTGATCCGAAGGCAGGAGCCAGGTGCTTCTCCTGGTCTCCCATGGGGTGCAGGGCCCAAGCACTTGGGCCATCTTCCACTGCACTCCCTGGCCACAACAGAGAGCCGGCCTGGAAGAGGGGCAACCGGGACAGAATCCGGCGCCCCGACCGGGACTAGAATCCGGTGTGCCGGTGCTGCATGGTGGAGGATTAGCCTATTGAGCTGCGACACCGGCCAAAAAGAGGCTTTTAATCAAAAGGACACATTTTGTTCAAGTTCTAAAAGGTGCAGGATAACCATGGAAGCCAGGACTAAGCCCAAGAGGCCTATCTGGAATCTCTGCCCAGACCGACCTCCCTCCTTATACGACTGCTCATACTAGTGAGTTCTAGGAAGGTGAACAAAGCTACCAGACACCAAATGTTTCCTTGTGCCTCCCCAGGTGCTTGAGGGCCATCCATGGGAGAGCCGGGAAGAAGTCAAGTCCTCAGAGAAAGGAGGTCACCCGAGGACAGCCACCAGCTGCTTGGTTCAGGGTTGGGAAAATTCAACTTCTCATCTACAGAAAATTCATAGGTGCAATAAGGAGGAAAGCAATACCTTTTCGAACTTTATCAATAGTGAACTTGTTTGCTTCGTCTTTGATGTCTTCAATGGTGGGAAGATAAAGGTCTCTCGGGATACCACCGTTCTCCTCGTAGAGAAACTCCACCGTCTGCCGGGCGATATCCACCATGCCTGCAAGCACACAGCACGGGGTGACCCCCAAGGCTCACGACCTGCACATTGACCACAACACTGACTTGTACCCAGAGACTCTCCCAAGCGCTGTGTGTGTGAGCAGCCTTGTGGGGAAGGCACTTGTGCAGGGCCTACCAAGCCTAAACACTGAATGTATTCCTTCTAGGAATCGCTCAGATCTCTCCTCCAACAGTACAGGTGTACAAAGGTGCATGGACACTCACTGTAGCGCTATTCATAAATAACAAAAAAATGGAAATAACCAGAGTTCACTAACACAAAATTTATGGCATATTATTATGTAGTTATTTCATTAATTCAAAAGAACGAAGGACAAATACAGAGGAAGAAGAGAGTGAGGGTAATATTTATTTCTTACTTTATATATTTTTGCACTGTGCTTGCTATTTACTACATATATACTAGTTGCTTATTTAGGAAAGACAGAGCTATATCAATAACTTCTTTGTTTTTAAATTTATTTATTTGAGAAGCAATGAGAGAGAGAGAGAGACGGAAAATTATCTGTTAGTTCATTTCCCAATGCCCACACTAGCCAGAGCTGGAACTCCATCCAGGTGTCCCACATTGCTGATGGACCCAACCACTTGAGCTGACTCCTGGGGTGCGCATTAGCAGGAAGCTGGTATTGGGAAGAAAGCTGGGACTTGGATTTGGGAACTCTGATACGGAATGAGGGTGAGGCAAATGGCGTCTTAACCAGTGCACCAAATGCCCACTCCTGTATCAAAGACTTCTCTCCACCACTGAGTTTTATTCTGTCCTTCTTTCCTGGAGGGAGAGCATACTGATAGCAACAGCTAATGTTAGTTAATGAACCAAATGAATGTCCAAAGACTTGAAAAAAAAAAGTTCTGTGGGGAATACCATGAGGTGGGACCCATAGCCACCATTTGCTGTTGCTCCCTCAGATCCCACAGAGCTCAGGCAGTTGTGGATAAAGGAGTATTGATGACATCTGCTTTTAAACAAAGCCCATCTCCCATCATGCTTATCTGCCATTTTCCCCCACTGGCCTTGCTGTAATGAAAGGGCACAACAATTCTCTGTGTACAATTTATTTAAAAAAAGGTTTGAAACAGTTATTTATGGGGCTTGCATTGTGGGGTAATGGGTTAAGCCACCACGTGCAATGCTGGCATCCCATATGGGCACTGCTTCTCATCCTAGTTGCTCCACTTACAATCCAGCTCTTTCCTGATGTGCCTGGGGAAGCAGTGGAGGATGGCTGAAGTCCTTGGGCCTCTGCACCCATGTGGGAGACCTGGATGAAGCTCCTGGCTCCTGGCTTCAGCCTGGCCCAGCCTTGGCCATTACAGCCATTTGGGGAATGAATCAGAGGATGGAAGATTTCTCTCTCTTTTTCAAATAAGTAAAATAAATGTTCAAAAAAAGAAAAAAGGATTCTTTTTTTTTATTTGAAAGGCGGAGCTACAGAGAGAGGGAGGGGGAAACAGGGAGGGAGGGAGGGAGGGAGAGGGAGAGGGAGAGGGAGAGGGAGAGAGAGAGAGAGAGAGAGAGAGAAGGAGGTATCTCCCATTCATTGGTTATTTCCCAAATGGCTGCAATGGTCAGGGCTGGGCCAGGCTAAAGCCAAGAGCCAGAAACTCCGCTGGAGTCTCCCATGTGGTTGGCAGGGTTCCAAGCACTCAAGCCATCTTCCACTGCTTTCCCTGGCCCTTAGCAGGGAGCTGGATTGGAAGTGGAACAACTGGGACTTGAACTGGTACCTACATGGGATGCCAGCATCACAGGTGGCAACTTAACCCACAGTGCCACAATGCCAGCCCCTAAAATATTTTTAAAGATTTTTTAAAAAGTCTTATTTATTTGAAAGGCAGAGTTAGAGAGGGAGAGAGAGAGAGACAGAGAGATCTTCTATCTGCTGGTTCATTTCCCAAATAGCCACAATGTCGGGGCTGGGTCAGGCCAAAGCCAAGGGCTTCTTCTAGGTTTCCCATGTGGGTGTAGGGGTCCAAGCACTTAGGCCATCTTCCACTGCTTTCCCAGATGTATCAGCAGGGAGCTGGACCAGAAGTGCAGCAGCTGGGAATAGAACCAGTGCCCATATGGGATGCCGGCACTGCAGACAGCAGCTTAGCCCCCTGCACCACCACACTGGCCCCAAAAGATTTCTTTTATTTAATTGAAAGGGAGAGTTACAGAGAGAGAGGGGGGAAGAGACAGAGAGATCTTTCATCCACTGATCCACTCCCCAAATGCTGCAATGGCCATGGTTGTGCCAGGACAAAGCTAAGAGCCAGGAGCTTCATCTGGGTCTCCCACATGGTGGCTAGAGCCTAAGCACTTGGGCCATCGCCCACTGCTTTCCCAGGCCATTAGCAGGAGCTGGATCAGACTGGAGAAGGTGGAACTTGAATCATTGTCCATACGGGCTGCTGCTTTTGCAGGCAGTGATTTAACTGGATTACCACAATGCTGGCCCCCAAGCACAATTCAAAAAGGGGGCTTTTCTTAGGGAAGGATACATGTGGAAAGAAGCATCAGACGGAATAAACAGGAAATTGAGGCCTGATATTAGAAGATTATGGAACAATGAACTTCGCAATATTATCAAGATAAATAGTGGAGAGGAGAAAAAGAATACTCCAGTACCTAATAGGCAAGTCAGGGACCACTTGGGGAGCCACCAGTTACCTCGAGCAGAGCACAAAGCTGGTTTACACTAACCTTCTCCGGGGGACCTGATGACAGTGCTGGAGAAGTCCCCCACCGTCATCACTCTGTGTGCTGCAGACTTGCCAACAATGTGGCCTGCACTAGTGACGTGGGTCTGCCAGTGCTTCCTGCTAGACAAGCCTGCCCATCATCATCACTGTGATTTGGAATGAGAGAAGCTGAAGGCTTTCTACGGGACAGAGCTCTCCTATGGTCTGCTAGCTGCACTAGCTCATCATTTCTCAGATACATATGAGAGAGCACTATTGCTGACTCCATTTTAAAGATAAGGAAAGCCCAGAGGCTTAAAAAACTTCCCCAAGCTCCCACAGCTGGCAAATGGTGAGTTCAGACATAACTGTTCACCAGCACACCCTACAGCTTCCCATCATGACCGCTTGTTTCATTTCAACAACTCAACAGCCCAAAACACTGCGTCAAACTGATGAGCAAACCAGAGCTCGGGAAGAGCAGCAGAAGACGGCAGCGCTCACTGAAGGCCCAGACAGAGGCACCGGTATGTCTGGCACAACACTCGACGAGCCCCTCTCCTGAGGTGCTGTCCTCATCTCTAGAGCCTAGCTGTGAAGTCATGACAGGGCTCCAGAGGAGGACGGAAGCACAGACCTAGTTGTAAAGCCCCCTTTATCTGGTCCAGGCCTGACTTCCGCTCTGCTTCGTTGCGGAAGCGTCTTCGTATGGTAGGAAAGACCTTGGTCTCCCACGCTTTCACCAGCAGGGCATAGTGGTCCTCCTGGAAAGAGAAGGAAACTCATGGGCAGAGAAGGAACACCTCGTGCAGCCACAGCATTTTAACATACATCTTTCCTGGGGCCTTTACCTCACTCCAACACCAGGAATAGAAAGGCAAGGTACACACCCTCGCACTAAACACACATGTCCAATGCCACGGAGGGACAGCTTGACTAGGCAAACTCTTCCTTTTCCTTGAAAGCCATGGAACGCTTTTGCAGGCTTCTGAACTTACTGCTGAGTTACTATGAAACCACTTCATTTCTCTAAGTCCTGGATCTCCTTGGGCAAAAGAACCCAACAGACACAGCTACTGATAGGTGGTTTAGAAAACTCAATACTCCAGTTTCCACTCAAGCACAATGATGTAACTGGATGTGTAACAACACCAGTCTTGCACCCTCACACCACAATCCTAGGGACCAGGGAGCTAAGCTGATGCTGCCTGCGGGTCTCTTACCTGAGGGATGTCGTCGTCGTCATCATCATCACTTTCGTCATCAGCAATGGGAGGCGGGTGAGGGTCTGGCCCAGAGGTGATGAAATTCTCATAGCTGAGCTCCACTTTGTAGTGACAGGAGGTGTCACTGTCATATTCTGTAACAAAGCATGACGACAGTGACTCCTGAGCAAGAGCACATTGCAAGAATCATTAACTTCTCACCTTGGACAAACAGGATTCCGTTGATTCGCATGACAAAAACTCCTATCCCAGTACACTGGGGAGTGTGAAGCACAGAGCCCAGGAGCAACTGTCATCCATGAGTACTCTGAATCCTGAAGTGGCTGGGGCCAGCCAGTGTTGTGGCAAGGTGGGTTAAGGCGCCACTTGCAATGCTGGAGACCAACATGAGCGCTGGTTCAAGTCCGGGCTGTTTCACTTATGACCCAACTTCCCGCCAATGTGCCTGGGAAAGCAGTGGAAGATGGCACGAGTGCGGGGGCCCCTGTCACCCACATGGGAGACCAGGATGGATGTTCCAGGCTCCTGGTCTGGACCTGGCTCAGCCCTGGTTATTGTTGTCATTTAGAGAGTGAACCAGTAGGTTAAAGATCTCTCTCTCTCTCTCTCTCTCTCTCTCTCATTCTGTCTTTCCCTCTGTGTAACTTTGTCTTTCAAATCAATCAATATTTAAAATGCGTATAATTCATTTAACTGAAGAGAAGAATTTGCCAAGTTCTTCACCACTGAAAAGAATTAAACAGATTCATAACAGTTTTCTTTTTGTTTGTAAAGATTCTTATTTTTTAAATTTATTTTCGGTATTTTATTGATTTATTTTTCAAAAGTTTTCAAACCAGTATCCCTTGGGCCACATTTGGCCTGTGGACATCTTTAGTTTGGTGAGCTTTGTTTTATTCAATTTATTGTGAAATTTTTCAAATGATCAGAAAAGTTCTGTAGTGCATAGCTATATATCCACCACCTAGATCCCACAATTAGCATTTTATTATTCTTCAAAGACTTTAGTTTTTTTTTTTAAATTCTGGTGTTCTCCCTCCCAGAACGCATCTTCATTTCCTATTCTTAGTTTTTTTCACTTTATTTTTCTTGCTACCATCTGCCACTGGGCTATGTTCTCATCAGGCTAATTTCTATCTTTTTAAAAAAGATTTATTGATTTAAAGTCAGAATTACAGAGGAAAAGGAGAAGCAGAGGGAGAGAGGGAGAGGGAGAGAGAGAAAGAGAGAGAAACAGAAACAGAGAGAGAGAGAGATATCTTCCATCTGCTGGTTCACTCCCCAAATGGTCATAATGGCTAGCGCTGAGCCAGGCTGAAGCCAGCAGCCAAGAGCTTCACATGGGTCTCCCACGTGGATGCAGGAGCCCAAGGACTTGGGTCCTCTTCTGCTGCTTTCTCAGGCGCATTAGCAGGGAGCTGGATCAGAAATGGAGCAACCAGGACTTGATCTGGAATGCTGGCACTGCAGGCAGCAGCTTGACACACTATGCCACAGTGTCGGCCCCAATAACTTTGTTTTTTAAAAAATTTATATATTTTTAAAGATTCATTTATTTATTATTTGAGAGGCAGAGTTATAGACAGAGAGAAAGAGGTCATCCATCTGCTGGTTCACTCCCCAAATGGCTGCAATGGTTGGAGCTGAGCGGATCCAAACCAGGAGCTTCTTCCAGGTCTCTCACTTGGGTGCAGGGGCCCAAGCACCTGGGCCATCCTCCCTGCACTCCCAGGCCACAGCAGAGAGCTAGACTGGAAGAGGGGCAACGGGGACAGAATCCGGCGCCCCAACTGGGACTAGAACCCAGTGTGCCAGCGCCGCAGGCAGAGGATTAGCCTATTGAGCCGCAGCACCGGCTGTCATCCTCCACTTCTTTCCCAGCCATACAGAGAACTGGATCGGAAGAGGAGCAGCCAGGAAACAAATCAGTGCCCCTGTGGAATGCTGGCACTGCAGGTCAAGGCTGAACATAGTATGCCACAGTGCTGGTCCCCCAAAATGTATTTATTTTAAAGGCAGAGAGACAGTGAGGGAGGGAGAGGGAGAGACAGAGAGAAATCTTCCATCCACTGGATTGTGCCCCAGATACAAGAGCCAGGAACTCAATCTAGGTCTCCCAAAATTGGTGGCCAGGAACTCAACTACTTGAACCTGCTGCATCTGAGGGAGTGCATTAACAGGAACCTGGAACTGGAAACATTTGAAACTCAAACCAGGCACTCCAAAATGCGAGGCGGGCAACCCATGCTATGTCTTAACTGCCATGCCAAACTCCTGCCCCAGTGACCTCAGTTTTAAAAAATAAGTATATTGTAAAGTGAGATTTCTTCTGAAATTCGGGCATATTTAGCTGTCTTACACGATTCTGCTGGCGCTCAGCAGTGGTAGGCGTTCTGTAACACCTTCTGTATCTTTCCTGCTTCCTCCTGTTCCCCATTTTCTTGGGCCTATTACCATTTACCAAAAGGCACTTGAATCTGCAACCCCAAGTTAGATGGATTCATGGGATTCCTGGCCTTCACGTTCCCCAACAGCAGGGGGCCCTTAGGAGGAGGTGACTTACGTTGCTGAGCGGTAGCCACAGCGGCGATCCGGCACGGTGGCCCATGAGTGCCCGGGTCTGATGCAATACTGGTGCCAGCATCGTTGTCACTGTCAGATGCCATGGCGAAGGGTAAGGCCTCGAAGTTGGCGCTGATCTCTTCCGCCAGGTCGGTGCACAGGTCGGCAGCATTGCGGTGGGCCTGCCCTTCAGCATAGGCAAATGGGCGGGAGCCAAAGTTAGCTCGAGTCTTGGTATTCTGGAAAGGAAGGCAAACAAAGGGTTTGAAAGGACTTGAGTTCATTTTTTAAAACTTTGTTTACCACCCTAAGGCGCACTTCATTTAACATCTAATCAGAAGAATGGCCGCAGCATGGGCTATCCTGAGAAGCCAGGCGGAGGGGCTATGTCTACTGCTGCCTTGGACTCTGAGTGGCTGGCCTAGCCTCTTTTCCCCTGCCTTGCACTCTCGTGCTTCAGCTACTCAAACACAGCAACTTTATTTGTCGCCCTACTGCTGTTCCTTTCTGCCTGCCACCACTGCTTTCGCTGTGCTCTCCACCTGGAACATTCTTTCCTCTAGAGTTGGCTCAAACCTCACTGCTTCAGGGTAGCCAGGACCTGATCAGACTTGCTTGGTTCCATGAAATCTACTCTCATTCCCACCATTTATCAGTTTGTGATTGCACACATACACGCTTATATCCATGTGGTTAGTTGACTAATGTTTGATTCCTCATCTCTAGACAAATCTCTAACCCCATGAAGACAGAAACCTTATCTGTTTTGCTCACTGTGACTTCCAAAGCTTAGCGTGTGTCTGATATAAAGTGCGTATGAATGAATAATGGATGAAACAGGCAGAGAAAGGGTGCCCTCAGGCAAAGGGCCGGCAACAGGGGGTGGTTGGGTGCCTTCCATTCCACCCTGTGTGACAGGAACTAATTACTAAGGAGAATTTGTTTTCCCTTCCCAATAAGGTAACTTGCCTTTTTCTGAATGTGAACCACAGGCCACATCCCACCAGAGACATCCTCGAGATACGGTGGGAGGCGCTGCCCACAGTATGTGAAATAGACCCGGCCCTTGGCTGGCTGGCCTGGAGGAGGCGGAGTCCCTTCAGTTCTCTCCCAGCCAATTCCTGCCACATCACCTGTGGTACAGAACAGGAAGGAAACAACACATTTTCCCCTGGATTGTCTATTACGTGAACTCCTCATTTGCAACCGCTGTGAAGGGCCACATTGTGCAGACTGCATCTGTATTTATTTATTTATTTATTTACGCCCTCAGTTTCCTCCAAAGAGGACATGAAGTTGTTTTAACAGCACAACAGAAACAAACCACTTAAAAAAGACAAGTCAGAAACTCTTTAGAAGATGCACACACACCCAGAGTGTGAGTAAGTTAGTTACCACAACTACAAAGTCAATTGGCCTCGATTTTCCTGGCAGCGAAGATAAAAAGAGAAAATAATGGGAATAATTTTTGAAGAGGAACACAAGTTTTACTCTCGTGACACATGGAGAATTACTTATCGCATAAAGGTAAATGGTAATATCTTTTCTTAAGTTTGTGTAAGATTCAGAAAAAGGCCTTACAAAATATAAAGCTAAACCCACAAGGGGGGCTGGCACTGTGGTGTAGCAGGTTAAGCCACCACCTGCAATGCTAACATCCCATATGGGCACCAGTTTGAGTCCTAGCTGTTCCACTTCTTTTTTTTTTGACAGGCAGAGTGGACAGTGAGAGAGAGAGACAGAGAGAAAGGTCTTCCTTTGCCATTGGTTCACTCTCCAATGGCCGCCGCGGCCGGCGCACCGCACTGATTCGATGGCAGGAGCCAGGAGCCAGGTGCTTTTCCTGGTCTCCCATGGGGTGCAGGGCCCAAGCACCTGGGCCATCCTCCACTGCACTCCCTGGCCACAGCAGAGAGCTGGCCTGGAAGAGGGGCAACCGGGACAGAATCCGGCGCCCCAACCGGGACTAGAACCTGGTGTGCTGGTGCCGCTAGGCGGAGGATTAGCCTAGTGAGCCGCGGCGCCGGCCCAGCTGTTCCACTTCTAATCCAGCTCCCTGCTAATGTGCCTGGGGAAGCAGCAGAGGATATCCCAGGTCCTTGGGCCCCTGCACCCATGTGGGAGACCTGGAAGAAGCTCCTGGCTTCTGGCTTCAGATCGGTGCAGCTCCGGCCAATGGGGGAATAAACCATCAGATGGAAGACCTTCCCCCTCCCTCCCTCCCTCCCTCCCTCCCTCCCTCCCTCCCTCCCTCTCTCTCTCTCTCTCTCTCTGCCTCTCCTCTCTCTGTGTAACTCTGACTTTCAAATAAATAAATAAATCTGGCCTGGCCCAGTCCTGGCTATTGTGGCCATTTGGGGAGAGAACCAGCGGATGGAAGATCTCTCTCGCTCACCCCACCCCACACCGTAACCCTGCCTTTCAAATAAATAAAATCTTAAAAAAAAAAAAAAAAAAAAAACTAAACTAAACCTATAATGTAAGATAGGTGTACTATTAAATCACATTATCTACTTTTACTTATAACTAAAGAATTTTACAAGAAGCAAAGATAATACAAGCCAAGCTGCTTTCTTTCTTTTCTTAAATTAATTTAATTTGAGAAATACTAGAGAGTGAAATAGTGACAGCTCCCATCTGCTGGCTCACTCCACACAATGGCCAGGACTAGGACAGACTGACGCCAGGAGCCGGGAAATCGCTCCAGGTCTCCCACACAGGAGGCAGGAAGCCAATCGCGTGAGTCATCACCGCTGTGTCTCCAGGCCTGCATTAGCAGGAAGCTGGAGTAACAGGTGTGAGGTGGGCATCGACCAACCCAGGCGAGCTGATGTGGGACGCTGGCCAACTGCTTTCTCATGAGACTACTGGACTTTAGGACAGCACTCAGAGAACCAAGAGGGCACGTCTGTGGCCTCCGCTGCTCTCGCCATTGCCTTGGCTATGCTGCCGGCATGTGCCGCCTGATGATTCCTCTGTTGCACATTCTCCAACGAGCGCATTGTGATTGTTTTTGATCACAGCCTCCATGGTTCAGACACGGCCATGGTTCAGACACTCCCATGGTTCAGACACCGCCATGGCTGGGGTTTGTCATGGCTCCCCATGGCTTCCCTGAGCTAGAATGGCAAGCAGGTGTACAGTAAGCACCTGCTGATGAACGGACACTGCAGAGTTGCTACAGAGGCTGAGATTCTGATTCCCACAGAGACACGGGTCTGAGAGCTGAACATGTGCCTGACGTCTGATGCAAAATGTCCCCAAAAGCCAGAATGTGGTAAGACAACACAACAGCAACAAGCAAACAAAACCCCTGACAAGGCTTCCCCGTCCTCCCCACATACCCTGAGGTACTTAAAGCACATAGGTAAGTCCTCTGCTGAGAGGCAGAATTCTTCTCCATTAAGCAAGGGAGAAGCAACTTTGTCCTGAAACGATTTCAGAATCGTAACTTGACAGTGAATGGAGACACTATGCTTCAATGAAAAGAGCAATCAACAAGCAGCTCCCTCATGGGTAAGTGATGGTGACAGTAACCCACCCACCAGAACCCCACCCCACGCAGAGCAGGGAGGTTATCTAGTGGGTGGAGGGACTTCATGTTCCCCAACTAAACATGCCAGACTGTCCATCACATCTAACAAATGAAGTGTTTGCAGGGATGGAGTTAAAGATGTGCTGGCAGAAAGTAAGTCCCCAAACATTTGGCTGCTTCTAACAGCAATGGGACAACGCCTGTATTTTGCTACTGTTGCAGCAGATAGGGCCGACTTCATACATCTACTATTCAGATGAAGTTTCTGTATGGAGGGGAAAAACCAGAGGGGATAGCTTCTTTCTTGAGTTAACTTTCAGTGTGACTGAAACATGCAGGCAGGGGCTTTTTTGAAGCTGGAGCAGATATTGAGGCAGCTGAGAATGAAGTCTAAGCCTGTACCCACCACAATGTGTTTCTCATGAACTTCATGGCTTGTGGTAGAGTCCTTTTTTTCCCCTTGAGGATATGTATCAGCTTATTAATGAAGAGTTGATGCAAGACCAGATGGAAATGTCAGAGAGGAGTAAAATCTCAGAACTTCCTCTTGATGAGGAATGAAAGCAAACGTGATTCCAGAGTTACCAAGCAGAGGCTCTCGCAATAACGGCCTCAGAAAGATGAGCTTTGGTATCAACAAGAGGACAACCACCTGTCCCAGTTGCTTAATCTATTTAACTTAACCTATTTAGACCCAAACCTAGGATCAACAGAAACACACAGGGCAAAAAGGCTCCTGCTGTACTCACCAGGAGAGAGAGTCACATCCAAGCGAACGCTCTTCCATTGCAACAGACTAGAGCCATTGTAATGCACTGCTCGGCCATTGCTGGGAAAAAGGAGGAGAAATCAAAGGAAGCCTGGCCAGCCCCCACGGGGGCAGGCAAGGAGTGGACAGGGCATCAGGAGCACAGGAATCGCCAGAAATTCTAAGAGCTTTTCTCCTCCCTGAAACGCAAATGTATTTCTAACTGGTATTTTCCACTTTTTTGATGGTGGAGATTATTATTCTATTACCTTGGTATTAAAATACCCACACCAGTGTTTCCCAAGCTGTTTTCACAGAATAAAGGGATATGAGATTTGGGAAACAAATAGGTTTCCTACCGCAGGAGAAGAAACGAATCTTGCTAATGTGCACTATAATTCTCCAAAAAATCTCTCCTTTCCTCAAACTCATCTGAGGACAGAACTCTGCTCTGGCTTCCTAAACACCTGTAATCACTTTGAGGGGTAGCGCCAATCTGTGGACTATGGCTTACTTTTCTTTTGTTTCCAGTAAAAGTAAGAGTAGTCACTTACTTATGGAAAAGACAGGTGCCCACTGGATTGGTCCAAGCCCCGTCTCGTTTCTCTGCTTCTGTGGCAAAGCCAAAGGAAACTATTGGTCCAGTGTCATCATCAGTGTCTCCATAGGAGACAATTTCAATTTCCCAGTAAAAAGACGGGGCCTGAAGAGACATCAGAACAGGGCTCAGCCTGGGCCCTAGAACCGCTTTTTCTGTCACATTTGAAGGAAAGGCAAACAGTGTGCTGTGTGCAGACTCACCTGGACTGGCAGGGATGAGGTGGCATAGATGAAAGTGCCCCGGGGCAGCCCGCCCCCAGCGCTGGGGTCAGCCAGGAAAGTGACCGAAGTAAGGTGGGAGGAGAACATGCAGGCGCGAACAGGAGGAAACACTCTCGAAGGACTCCAAGTAATCTCCTTGGGCTACGGCAAGGGAAAAAAGCATCATCAACAGAATTAAACACAAATCCTTTTTCCTTATCAAAGAAGGAAAATCAGTTTGATCTGATGGTATTGAAATATAGGTGTATACTATTTATTTATATTTATTTATTTACATTTTATTCGAAAGCAGAGAAACATGAGAGACAGAGACAGAGAGAGAGAGAAAGGGAGAAAGAGAGAGGAAAAGGAAAAAAGGGACAGACAGGGGCCAGCGCTGTGGCACTGCTGGTTAACGCCCTGGCCTGAAGTGCCAGTATCCCATATGGGCACTGGTTCGAGTCCCGGCTGCTCCACTTCTGATCCAGCTCTCTGCTACGGTCTGGGAAAGCAGTAGAAGATGGCCCAAGTCCTTGCACCCCCACACCCACGTGGGAGACCTAGAAGAAGCTCCTGGCTCCTGGCTTCAGATCGGCGCAGCTCCAGCCGTTGTAGCCAATAGGGGTGTGAACCATCAGATGGAAGACCTCTCTCTGCTTTGCTTCTCCTCTCTCTGTGTAACTCTGACTTTCAAATAAATAAATTTTTTTTTTTTTTTTAAAAAGGACAGACAGAGATCTTCCACCTGCTTGTTTCACTCCCCAAATACCACAGCTGGGGCTGGGGCAGGCCAAAGCTAGGACCTGGGAACTCAATCCATGTCTTCCACATCAGTTGCATTGACCTAACTACCTGAGCCATCACCTGCTGCCTCCCAGGGTGCACATTATCAGGATGCTGGAATTGCAAGTGGGGCCAGGACTCAAACCCAGGCAGTTAAGATAGAACGCAGGCATCCTAAGCAGTGTCTTAATGACTGCGCCAAATGCCTGCCTCAAGGCATACATATATAAATATATATTTATCCCCTCAAAGGGAATTTTATTTAAAAAAGGGGGGGGGCAGTTTCATTCCCCATGCCCAGTCCTATTCCCTAGAAATAATTACTCTTAATTCTTTAGTTAATTTTAATACCTACCTCTATATTTCTCCTTCTCATGTTCATGATGTTAATTTTACTATTCCTTCAAGTAAATATCACTTATCTTCCATTATGACAAACCAGGTTTGAATTGATATCTATGGACCCCTCCTTATAAATATACACAGATGGCCTCAAAACCTCAAAGTTCGCATGTAGTTACAGGATAAATTTTAGCTCAGTCATAATCAGAAGTTATAGCTCCATGACTTAGCCTTTTCTTTCTTTTTCTTTTTCTGACTTAGCTTTTTCTAAAGATTTTATTTATGTGCAGGGCAGAGCTATAAAGAAGAGGGAGAGGGAGAGAGGGAGGGAGAGAGAAGATCGATTTTTCATGCGGTGGTTCACTCCCCAATTGGCTGCAACAGCTGGAGCTGCGCCGATCTGAAGCCAGGAGCCAGGTGCTTCCTCCCGGTCTCCCATGTGGGTGCAGGGGCCCAAGGACTTGCAGAGAGCTGGATCGGAAGAGGAGCAGCCGGGACCAGAACCGGTGGTCATATGGAATGCCGCTGCCGCAGGCGGAGGATTAACTTACTGAGCCACGGCAATGGCCCCACAAGTTTGTTTTTAATTAATTGATTTCACTGTATCCTAAAGAAAGAATTAAAAGATGCATGTAGAGTTTTAGCTCCAAGGACAGGCAGCAGGCACCATAAATGGTGACAGCTGAGAGAATTAGATGTCTGATGCCTGTAGAAGCCTGGGTGGATAAACTAGGCACAAGTGCATGCTGAACTATTAGGCTGCTACTGGTTAGCATGGGAAGGAGTTCACCACCTACTGAAGGGGAAAGCTGGATACAACATAGTATGTGCAGTAGAAATCCATTTTTGTTTAAAAAATATGTAACAACACACTGAAGATGGCAACTGGAGATGTTGATTTTTCAGGTGATTTTTTTTTCTCTTACGTATAGACTTTTAACATTTCTCTGAAAAATAATTTCAAACCTACAGAAAAACTCCAAGAATACAGTAAATCTTATATCATCTTACTTAAATATAACAATTTTCATCTGTGATATAATTCACATAGTATATAGTTCATCCATGCTAAGTGTCCAAGTCAATGGATTTTGGTATATTTAGAGTTGTGCAACCATCACTATGATGTAATGTTAGAATATTTTTGTCTCTGATAAAAGAAATCCCACACCCAGTAAAAGTCAATCTGCAGCCCTGTTTCTATCAACTCTCCCCTTCCCTTACCCCCATCGATGGATTTACCTGTGCTGGACATTTCACAAGAATCAAATCATCCAACATGTGGCCTATGTGTTTGCCTTCTCTCTGTCTGATTTCAGGGTTCATCCACGTCATGGTATGTTAACGCCACTACACCCCTTTTCACGACCTAACAGCACTCCACTGCATGACTATCCCACATTCTGTGCTTTCATTCATCAGTTGATGGGCATCTGGGTTGTGTCTACTTTTTGGCCATCATGAATAATGCTGCTACAAACAGTCACACACCTATCCACTTTTAACATTTTGCCACTTGGGTTTTTTAATTACTCTGTCACCCTCTCTCCAAGGATACTTACTATTATGAAATGGATCAGAGATTTAAACTATTTAAACTTTTTCTGTTGCTGGTAACACAGAAGCTACATACAAGTCAGTCAGCTCTGCTGCCCTGCTGAAGTCCTTCACGACTGAGAATGTCAGCTCAACTGGCTTTGACATCCAAAGACGACAGCAGAGTGCACCTCCAACTGGCTTTGCAAATGTTCATTCTAGCTGTCACTTCACGTGGCATCCTGTGATGACGCGTGCTGCTGCCTGGCAGGGTGTGCGGCACTGCAGAGGGCTCACCTGTCTCCGGTCAGCCTGCAGGGGAGGCGGCGGGGGCCGGGCACAGTCCCGGTAGAGCATCCTCAGCCGTTCACACTGCACCTCCACAACCGCAAGTCGCTCTCCTGCAGAGGCACAGTGCAATCTGTGAAAACCACTCTGACCACCGGGCAGAGCGCAACCCCTGTGGAGCGGCGCCAGAACAGTGACATGCACGGTGGAGGTCACTCCCGTCGTCACAAAGGAGCAGACACCTGAGACGTCCCTACCACAGCACAGCAACACGGGCAAGGGCAGGGGCTGCAGCTGAGGTGTCTGGATTCACAGCCTGGCCCCTTTACTCAGTATTCACCATCTTACTTCTAGCAAAGGGTAATAATTTCAGAGTGGTCCCCCTGTTGATGAGTTCAATTATCCATGATCAAATATAGACTAAAAATCTTAGAAGAAAATTTTAAATTAATTGTAAGCTTCAAATTGTGCAGCATTCTGAGTAGCATGATGAAATCTCATCCTGTCCATCCTGCTCCATGCGAACCATCCCTCTGCCCATCAGAGCTGCACTGTATCTGCTACCTGCCTGCTAGTGACTTGAGGCTGTCTTGGTCATCAAGATCAAATGTGCTGGTATCTTAGGGCTTAAGGGACCCTTATTTAAGGAAGGCCCCAAAGCCCAAGAGAAATGATGCTGGCAACTGTTCTATTTTATTGTTACTGTTATTAATATCTTACTTCATCTAATTTACAGATTAAATATTACCATAGATATGTACACACAGGATAAAGCAAGGGGTCTACAGGGCTTGGTGCTATCTGCAGCTGCAGGAATCCACTGCAGGTCTTGGAACAATCACGCTCAGATAAGGGGGTACAGCCGTATGCGTGTCTCAGAGCACTGCCGTGAGGATGACAGGGAATGACTCAAGTGGAGCCCTTAGCCAGCACCGGGCAAACTAAGTAAGAACTAGTATTCCTATCACCTGACGAATGAAGGCTATTATTCTTTCCACTTGGGATGATTTAAAAAAAAAAAAAAGATTTTATTTATTTATTTGAGAGGTAGAGTTACAGAGAGAGGGATAGAGAGAAAGATGTTTGTTCCATCCACTGGTTCACTCCCTAAATGGCCACAACGGCTGGAGCTGGGCTGATCTGAAGCCAGGAGCCAGGAGCCAGGAGCCAGGGCCACCTTCCGCTGCTTTCCTAGGCTACCAGCAGAGAGCTGGATCAGAAGAACAGCCAGTACACAAACCAGTGTCCATATGGAATGCAGGTGCCGCAAGTAGAGGCTTAACTTACTACACCCCAATGCTGGCCCCTAGGTTGATTTTTTAAAAATTTAATACCTACTGACCACTCCCTATGAGCCAGGCACAATGCTAGATGTTGGAGATTGCAAAGGTGTACAAGCTAAAGCCCTGCTCTAGGAGAGAGGACACACATACACATGCCCCGTGAAGAATACAGCACAAGGCGGTCCTGTGACGGCGATACAAAGACAAGCACAGGCACAGAGGAGTAAGTGATGACTTCATTCCCGCATCCAAAAAGGCTTCATAGTGACATCACTGAGTTAGATCTTAGAAAGGACAGAATGTCAGTAAACAGAGAAGGACTGGAATTCTCAATGGCGTGGCATTACAAGAAAAGGTTTAGAAGGGAAGTGTAAGGGGTCTTACACACGACACACTAAAACACAGACCTAAAGAAACCTCTACAGCTACAAGTATAAAACTCAGAAGAAAATATCAGTGTAAGAAGACACTGGGTTAGGATAAGCACTTAGCCTAGCGATCAAGATGTCTGTGTCCCACACCGGAGTACCTGGATTCAATACCTGGTTCCGGCTGCTGACTTCAGCTTTCTGCTCATGGAGACCCTAGGGGTATGGGGATAGATGACGCAAGTGCTTGGTTCCTGTCATCCAATGGGAGACCTGAATTGAGTTCCCAGTTCCTGGCTTTGGTGTGGCCCAGGCCAGGTCATGGAGCATTTGGGGATATATCTTTTTTTTTTTTTTTTTTTTTTTTTGACAGGCAGAATTAGACAGTGAGAGAGAGAGAGAGAGAGACAGAGAGAAAGGTCTTCCTTTTCCGTTGGTTCACCCCTAAATGGCTGCTATGGCCGGTGCGCTGTGCCAATCCAAAGCCAGGAGCCAGGTGCTTCCTCCTGGTCTCCCATGCGGGTGCAGGGCCCAAGCACTTGGGCCATCCTTCACTGTACTCCTGGGCCACAGCAGAGAGCTGGACTAGAAGAGGAGCAACCGGGACAGAATCCGGTGCCCCAACCAGGACTAGAAGCCGGGGTGCCAGTGGAGGATTAGCCAAGTGAGCTGTGGCGCCAGCCGGGATATCTATTTCAATGTTACCATAAGTGGTATGTTTATTGCTCAGTTTAAGCCTATGGGTGTCCTTGCATGCAGGACAATGGGGTACATGGGGTTAAACATGGAGTTTCAGTGGGTCAGCATTTCACTCTTGGGTGCAGACCCGAGAGGACTGGAAACACTGTCCACACAAACATACAAATGCTGATGGTGTCATTCATAACAGCAAAACCCAGAATACGTAAGTTGGCCCGCAAATTAATGGATAAAGAAAGTGGGGTATATCTATACGATGGAAGTGGAGCGAGTCATGTTCTGGGATTAGGGGGCAGTGGTATGCAGCTCTGTGAATACTAAGACCCCTGAATCACACACTGTGCAGAAGTAGTATGGTATATGGACTATACCTCAGACAAAAAAGATGCTTAGGAAGATTACAATGCAGTCCAGTGAAAGTAAACCACGGGGTGTTTGTAGGACAGCAATGCGTAGTTATTTACTTTCAATACAGCTACTGCCACGAAGCCACTTGAGAGGGAATCTTCAGACACACAAGATACAATCCCACGAGATTAGGAGGATGTGAGAAAGATGAGGCACAGAGAAAACAGGGTTAGCAGTGCTGCTGTAGCTAGGCCAGGTGTGTGGCTGGGTCCTCTGGGTACACCTGCCGGCACCAGGCTGGATCTGGCCTTCCCTGTGGTGAAATGAGAGAGGGAAGCTGCTTGGCTACAGGATTCAGGGAGCTCCAAATAACAGTAGAGTCCAAACAACTTTTGAGAAATACTTTCTATGCGGCTGGTGCTGTGGCACAGCGGGTTAATGCCCTGGCCTGAAGCACTGGCACCCCATATGGGCACTGGTTCGAGAACCAGCTGCTCTACAGCTCATCCAGCTCTCTGCTATGGCCTGGGAAAGCAGTGGAAAATGGTCCAAGTCCTTCCTTGGGCCCCTGCACCCGAGTGGGAGACCAGGAAGAAGCTCCTGGCTCCTGGCTTTGGATTGGCGCAGCTTCAGCCATTGCAGCCAATTGGGGAGTGAACCAGCAGATGGAAGATCCCCCCCACTCTGATGCTTCTCCTCTCTCTGTGTAACTTTGGATTCCAAATAAATAA